>NC_090998.1:32914166-33217196 GCF_041146395.1 Eulemur rufifrons | reverse complement strand
GTAAACAGTGGGGCTGAAATTTGAAATCAAACTCCTCTGACCTCAGACCATCACATGGACTGCCTAGAGTCATTTTATGAGCGTCCCAGTTGAAGACCAAGTGTTCACATTTGCATTGGATCTGAAAACTACTGCCCAGCACATTGCCCTAAGGGGCTATAAGCCTCTTGAGGAAACAACCATGTATCATCTACAGTGCTCACATGTTTGCCCGACATAATAGATGCTCAATAAATAAAGCCTCTGTGAAGTCAGCATACAGCTATGAGCCTTCTGATATCAGACACATTTCTTACCATAAAGTAATATTTTCCCCAATTAAAAGGGAGATCCAAGTGCAGGCTCTATAAATATCCTTTTCTTGGACTTCTCCTACCCAACTACAAATGCCTACTAGCCCACTGAAGAGGACTTTCTCATGAAGTTGTGGCTGTAGGAGTTAAACGATGTGGTCCTCCACTACATCCTCCATTGATTCTGTTCCACTGCATTGTTCAGTGTGTGGGGAAACTACTATCATTCGAAGGTTTTGATTGAGACAAAAGACAGATAGGCACCCAGAGATGCTATCAAAGAGTGGACTAGTGGACTCTTTGCCCTTAAAAGTGGTAATTTTCACTACCTCCATGGGTGAAATAAATCATTTTGTCAATTTTCATGGGCAGTTGTGGAGGTTAGATAGAAGTTAAAAGTTGATATCTTAATAAAAAGCCCCCTGAGCAAGATAAACAGACAAAATATAAAAGGCCAACTCCAACAAAATGCTGAGGAGCAAGACAGCCAGGTTTGTTCTTCCCCAGATCCTCATCGGTTACAAACATCACTAGCAAGTGGAGTTATTTCAAAAGCAGCAGCCTTGTTTCCTGAGTGATCTGCACTCAGAAATTCTGCCTGATATCTAGAGAGGAGAGAGTTTCTATAATGCAGGGAGATCTGAGTCAGACTTAGAATCACAGAGCACAGCACTGAGGTCAAACATCTCCCTGGATTTGGACCGTTTCCTCCTCTATTTGCCTTTAGTTATTTCCTTGCACCTTCTTTTTTGTCAGCTCCATTTTTGCTGAGTATTCCCTTGCTCTATTCCCAGTGAAAATCGATGAGACTTGGTGCTCTGAAAAATTCTGAGACTGGCAGTTTCAGGGATAAAAATTGCATGGATCAATACCTCCCTCCCTGTCCCCCAACACACACATCCTCATCTTCCTGGAAGATGATACAAGTATCCGACAGGGTGGTGGAAGTGGTGCAGAGGTCAACCAAGTCCCAGCTTTACAGAGACACCTGTCAAGTTGGGGTTACCAGCTGCCATCCGTGTCTGCCCTCTGCAGCCCCGGGAAATAGGACCCACACAATGAGAGACTCCCTGATCCAGAACTGGAGAGGATGGAGGTTTCTAAGGTTGAAGGTGACACAAATGTCAGGGCAGAACTTTCAAACAGGCTGAGTCCCAGTTCAACGTGGGTGAATGTGCCTGAGCGCCCCAGCTCTGGAAATTGGGCAGACTGAAAACATGGAGAATAGTTTGGCCAATGAAAAATGATCATCAGGATCGAATACATGCTTTGAGCATGGCTTTAAGCTCTCCACGCTAACTTGGGTCGGGGTCCGGACACTGGGGTGCGCTGAGGTTCTGGGGTGCACTGTCCCCGCCGAGTTTGGCATTGAGACGACCAGGGCTGTCGAGGCAGAGAAGGGAACGGACTAGAGGCTGAGTCTTTGGCTTCTTGCTCTGAAATATCACTCCCTTGGTTCGGAAGCAGAGACTCAGACGAACCTGTAGAATCACACAAGATAGGATCGAGTCCAAACGGGTCCCCAGCGAGGCGAGGCGCGACGGGAGGAATCTAAGCGTTTAATTAACTATCCCCCTGCATACCCACACCAAAGGAAAAGGAACTCAAATAGGCAACCCCCAAACCGTTTGATCAGAGGAAATTGGGTTTGTCTTTCTTCCCCCTTCACCCTTCCTGTCTTTCAATTCATCAGGATTGTTGGTTTTAAAAGGGGGGCGGGGGGCATAAAACTGGGGGCGGAGCAGAGGCGAAGACCGAGCTGCACTTGAGAACCTGGGCCGCGCCTGGGTG
This sequence comes from Eulemur rufifrons, assembly GCF_041146395.1. Lineage (NCBI taxonomy): Eukaryota > Metazoa > Chordata > Mammalia > Primates > Lemuridae > Eulemur > Eulemur rufifrons. The sequence continues at coordinate 33,215,112 of NC_090998.1, read as the reverse complement.
AACTTCTACTAGCGCATAACTCGCCTCCAGTCCAGCCCCGCCGACCGCGCGCGGAGCCAGACCCAGCCCGGCTCGCCGCCGGCGCGCACTCCCGGCCTCGCTGCCCCGCGCCCGGGCGCCGGCCGGATCCGCGCACCGACCTCGCCTCTCGGGTTGCGCGGGGGTGCGCGTGGGCGCGCGCCCAGCGGCCTCGATCCCGCGGCGGCGTCCGCGCTCCGTGTTTTCGCTCGCGCTGGGCCCGGCGGCAGAGGGCGGGGTGCGCGGCGGCGCCGCGGCGCGGGGCTCCGGAGCCCGAGCGCACTCGCCTGCAGCCTGCTGCCTGCTGCCAGCGCTGCCTCCCGCGGCCGCCGCCGCCCGACAGCGCGCCCAGAACATGCCAGCCCCGCGCCGCCTGCGCTGACTGCCCCGAGACGCGCGGCGGCCCGCACGGCGACTTTCTGGGCTCTGGATGGTTCGTGTGCTGCCCACCCTCGCCCACCCCTGACGCCGCGGATCGCAGCTCCGCAGACCCGCCGCGGCGCCGAGGACCGTCCAGCCGAGTTCTCTCTCCGTCGCGCGGGGTGAGTGGCAGCCCGGCTCCTGGCGGGTTCTGCAGAGAGGGCTGCGGCGCGGCGGTGGGGGGGTGGGGGGAGCGCCGCAGGGCCAAGGCCGGGGCACCTTCGCTGTCACCGCGGGGAGTCTGTGACACCCAGACTGGGTCGGTGTGGCAGAAAATAAGGGAGAAGGACATAATCGGTTCGTTGGGCTGCGCAGGCAGTGGAAGCAGATACCGGGCTGCAGCACCAACGGGCTTCAGATAGGCAGCCCGCATGGCTCCTGCCTGCTGCATCACAGCCAACTCTTCCCTTGATTCTCTCCTGCGTGGAAACGCTACCAGTGGCCCGAGAGTCGCAGCGATGCGGGGCGCTGGGAGGCGAGGGTGCGTTGGTATGTCTCCGCCGCTTAGGATCGCCTGTCACCTACTGGCGTCCAGAGGGAGGGTCCCGATTCTCTCCAAACGCGCTGGGGAAAGGGCCAGTTGCTTTCTGCCAGGGGTGCATCAGCGCCCACCGCTGCCCCCCGCCCCCCCCCCCCGCGATGTTGTTTTCTGTATGTAGCACGTATATAGAAAAGAATGAGAGCGTCTTCTTCTTTTTAGGCAGAAAAAGTTGAAGAAACTAGGCATGTTAATAATTAGCAGGACCAGGACTCAGGATGCAGCAGAAAGCTGTTAAATTTTCATTGCCCCCTAAGAAAAACAAACGGCATCGCCATTGACTTTTGGCAGCGCTGTGTTATTCTGGGGACTTTGGGAAAACTGTCCACAGATTGTCTTCGGGAGGCTGAAGAACGAGGTGGGTGGGGGGGCGGGAGGGAGGACGGCTGGCACCACGCTGAGTTCCAGCTTGCTTAGGGAGGATTCAGGATCACAAGCCAAACGCGTTTGGTTGCTGGTTTTAAAAAGCGTATCAGGGCAGAGCTGCGGCCATGAGCAAGGTGAAGAACACACCGTGGGAACCGGCCTAAAGGAAAAGAACATGTCAAAATCGTGCGTCTGCTGGGGAGTGCAGACGCATTTGTGCTGTAAAAAGGATGCATACCTGTGTGCTTTTAGGATAGATTTTATGAGGGACAAATTATACTTAATGAAATTGTACCTTGTATCTGTTCGTGCATACAGTTTTGTCTACCGCCTCACTTTAATCCGTACTTCAGAAGGCTGTGTCTGCCGTTGGTGTTATGTAATTGATGTAGCTCACCATCAGATATTTTTTAATGTACTTTTGGAGTAAAGGGAACTTCCATCTGTCTTTCCAGACAGGCCCAAGGTGTAGACGGGTGAGGGTTGCTAATGTTTGCCCTAGTCTGGCTCCAGATGTGTGAGCTCAGCTGTTGCCTGTCACTTAGGTGACAACTGGCCTTTTCCCACTAAGCCTTTGCTGTCTCCATTATCCTCAGTGAAGTGTCAATGTTCAGCGGCCTTCTATTATCAGGAGTGGACTCTAGCCCCTTGGGAGGCGGCAGCCTTGTTTGACCGTCCCCAACAATATGAGTGTTTTCAGATTCTAGGAGGGAAAAAAAAATCCCGTGATAGCAAGATAGATACATTTTGAATTGAGCATCAACTTAATCCAAAGATTCTGCTTTAATCAAGACAGCTCTATAAGGATGACGCAATATCTGTCAAGCCTTTTCTCTGGAACAATATTTACTCCCACCAGGGGATTTTAAACTTAAACAGCAGCCATTTATCTTGCTGTCTGGTGGAGCCTGGTTCAGTTTGCCTCCAATGTGGTCCTAGCCTTGGTGGCTGGGTTTGGCCTGGGACAGGAATCTGTCATTGTAGCCCAGCTGGAGCCTGAAGAAAGCAAAACACAGCACCTGCTGGTACCAGAGGGTTTCTAAATGCCATGGACTGACGCGTCAGGAAACACAGAAGGAGATATTTTACAAGCTCTTCCAGAAATGTTTATACAAAGGATTTAAAGGTTAAAAATGCATGTGCTCTACATATTAAAACTGAAAGGTGCTACAAATAAATGGATGTTACCCACAGTTAAGAGTTTGCACATTTGCTGATGAACTCAAAAATCTGTAAGTTTAATAAGTCATGGCTGACATAGTGACTCATTCTTATGAATAAGCCTCAAAAAGGAAAAACGGAAGGAAGGAAGGAAGGGGGGAGGGAGGAAGCAAAACTGGATGGTTCATAGAGATAGACATATTGATGTGAGTGAATGGATTTAGCAAATTAATTTTTCCATCCTTAATTTGGTACTAATTGGTGATTTATCACTCAGTGAGCCTATTGGTTCATAGGTTTTTAAAAGAAAAGTGATATATTTTACTAAAGTGACAGATTCAATCAGTTCTGCTAGTAATACCAGTGAGGCTTAAAGAGCTTATTATGTTTTCATAATTAAGGTCTGTGGAACCACTCTTTGTCCCTGTGGGGGGGGGGGCAGTGATGAGTCATCTTGGGTCACCCAAATAAAATCTAATATCAGCTAGGGAGAAAAAAAGAACCATTATAGGGTTAATAGCTGAACTATTAAGTTTACAGTCAGATATGGGTAAAAGTCTGTTGTTCCTAATATTCTCTCATATGATAACTATAAAAAGACCAAAAAGGTTAAATTTTTTAGTTTCTTTGATTAAAGATTTTTAAAAGTAAACTGAAATATAAGTTTAAAAAGTGGCATTGTAAGATAATTTCTCCAAAGTCTCATATAATTATTTGAAAGCAAAATACAAAGACTTGATTGAGTATGTGAGTGTTTATTATACTCATGAAGTGAAACAAGAATCTTTAAAAATATTTTCCAGTATTTAAGTAACTCTTTTTGTAGCCTATACCTATATGTTAGCTTGTCTAATATAACGAGAAACAATCTTCAGTAAAGATTATCATTACTTGCATTCTAGTTACTGCAGTCAATTTCCTGGTTAAAATAATTTATAAAAAGTAAATTTTTCCTTTTAAAGAAGGAAAGAAAATCCAGGCGAAGTGGGGCACACCTGTAGTGCCAGCTACTCCAGAGGCTGAGGTAGGAGGATCACTTGAGCCCAGAAGTTTGAGTTCAACCTGGGCAACACAGTGAGATCCCACCTCTGAAAAAAAAAGTGATTTAAAAAGTCAAAGTGATCCTCATATGTGCATAAAACTGTTAAAGATGTCATTTGACTAGGATAGACTCCTCCCCCTTGGAAAAATAGCTCTCTCTTTTTTCTCCATGTTATATAAAATAATATCAATCATTTCATGCTTATTAGTGAAAGAATATTAAAATTGCTTAGATCCATGTGTAATTATTTCACAATAAAGAGAAGAGTTAGGGAAATGAATGAATTGTGTTTCTTGGTTGGTTGGTGGTTGGTTGGTGTTTTAAGGAACCATTACTTCTTTTTCTTCTGGTCACAGAATAAAAGATTACTGAGTTGTCTTTAGAAGGTTGGTGTGAGCAAGTGAATTGAGAGAGGGAAGGAAAAATCTCCGTGCCAAGTCCTGCACTGCTGAGTTCCTCAAAACCGCAGGCAGCACATGGAACCAGCACTCCGGCACAGAGTGCCAAGGACCAGGACGGCATCAGGGCAGTTGCAGCTGCCCGAGCTGCTGACCTCCCCACCTCTGGACCCACAGAAGTAGAGTGTCGCAGCTCCCCCAGGAACCAGGAACCACACCTCCTTGTTTACGGGCCTCCTGAACCAAAGGACCAAAGGACCAAAGGACCAAAGGAGGTTGCCTACATGGGTGTTGGTGAATGAACATTTCGGAGCGGTGAAAAATCCTAGCCTGCGATTGCGTGGAGTGTCCGAGTAAGCCTCTGTTTTCCCCCTTCCCCGCTCCCCTGAAGGAGTCACAATGGGAAGAGACATGCTTTACAAGTTGGAACACGCTCATGTCATGATACTTCTGGCGCAGAGATTCAATAGAATAATCAGATCACTTTTCTGTAGGCCAGAATGACACAGTTTTTCCAAGAACCATTCCTGAGCTGCTGGTCCGGGGGCACTGACTATTTCCAGTTATTGGGGGAGGCGTGGGGGAATCAAACCTCTCGAAGAGAATGTAATAATTCTTCCTGTGTCTCTGTTTTGTGCACTTGTTTAGACTAAACTGTAAATGTATTTTGGTCATTTTTGAAGAGACCTCTCCAGGAACAAGAATGATTGCCCAGCCTAAACTGATTAGACCTTCGTTGGTTCATTCTCCCATAAAGAGAGATTTTACCTTAAAAATAAAAATAAAAGTGTCAGCTAGGCAGAAGCCAAGGTAAACATTTTAAAACTTAGAACTATAAACTAGCAAGGAGCTGTCATTTACCTTTACTTAACTTTCTTCCCGCTTGTCCATAAGTTTGTTCCTAAGTGATCTTAAAAATCAACTGACCAATTCAACTGCAGTTCAGTTGTATTTTTCTCACTGGTAGATTTGGGGTAAACTCTTGGGAGAGATGCCTTTCATTTCTAGTGGATTACACTTCAGAAAAAAAGTTAGAGCTGTGTTATTTCAGTTGTTCTAGTACTGAAGTCATGGACTCCTTTCTAAGAGTTTTGTCCCAGCTGCTGATTTATAGCACCCAACAGCTTTTGCTTTGCGTATGTTTCTCTCCTTTTCTCATCCATCTCTGGAAAGAAAGATTTGTCAATAATGCAGTGAAAATATTGCAGTTAGATGCAGACCCATAGGTAGACTCCTATGTGCTGTGTGCTCTCGCTCAGCTGCCCTTCTTTTAGCAGAGGCACAGATCCCAGGGCTTGCAATTGTGGTCTTTGACTTTGGTAACAATTCTGTTTGAAATGTTTCCAATTACACACAATATTGGCGGCATGTAGCAGCTGCATGCCAAAAAGCATTTCAAAGTGTGTTCCAAGAATCAGGCTGTGATTGCTTTTAATTTAAATAAAGGCTATTTGGTTTCCTGTGATGTTTTTTATAACCACCTTTTCCCCCATTTTTGTTGCCTTAAAAAAAAAAAGTCTAATATAAAGTAGCCACCACTTAATGTGATAAAATATTGACTCTAGTTTTCTAGAATGGCTGTTTGCTTTTAGCAACCACAACAGACATTTTAATAAAGGAATTTTAAAGAACCATTGTACAGCAGTTTGGATTTCCCCAAAGAAAGAAAGGGGGAAAGGTTATCTGATAGCATATTGTAAGTAGCTAATGTTTTCACATTTTCCCCTCTTCCTCTTTAGGGACCTGTCATTATAATTATCTTTTTAGGTCGCTGGAGATCATTTGGTATACTGTCTTTTCTTTCTTTCTTTCTTTTTTTTTTTTTTTTTCGGATTCCTCTATTTTTTTGTGGGTCCATGAAGAGGTGTTTAAAAAAAAAAAAACTTAAAAGGGTAGAGAGAGATCAATAAGAATATTCTTAAAACAGGGAGGTGGGGTGAGGTGGGCCAGCAAAGCATTTCACCATTTTACAGGAAGTAAACCCTCCAAATCAGCCTCCTCTGTGGGCTTGAAATCTCTGAACACTGAAACCCTTTTAAATGGCGGTCGTTTAAATCTTTCAGTAGCTCCCAGATATACTGGACTTATTAAATCTGAAAATAAGAAAATATACACTCTTAGGACTTGGAGTGAATGGATTGGGAATAGGACTGAGGAGTTCTGTTTCCAGGACAGTTTTTTGGCCCACCTGAAACATAACACCCAGAGCTAGAGGGTATCCAATAGGCGAGGTGCTAAGATGGTCCTAATTAAGGTGTTTTCACATAGGCTCTTTCAATCCTGGCAAAAACATCCTATAGAATATAGTGCTTCTTTGGGTTGAACAGTAGTTGACTTGCATAAATGCCAACATCTCTTCTAGCGTTTTTGGAAATCTTCCATCATGTAATAAATAGTGCTGTATAATCCAAATTTGTAAATGCCATGTTTCATGTAGCCCCTGTAGAGACAGCTGAAATTAACCCAGGCTGCTAGGGATCATTGAGATCCTGGAGGTTAGGTTACTGCCTAAATCCAAAGTACTACCAGTAACTAACGCTATTGGAGGCCTTTGATCAAACCTAGGAGAAGGTGTGAGGTTAATCTTAGTATAGCAATGTACTGTGAAGAAGTGCCCACTGGCCAATGCTTAGTGTTTTCCTTTTAATCCCTTTTATCCTTGGAAACTGTCTTTCAATTAGGCAAACCTACTTGGAGGAAATTTGCTCAACTAGAGGTAAAATGAGGTTTATGTTACTTTATCAGCTGAGCACCCCAGCCTGCCAGACATACTCACCCCACCCAAGCCCATTGCTATAGTGACAAAACCCACAGTAACTATGGTTGAAATAGAAAGTCTATTAAAACCTTTTTCTATATTGGGCAGCTCCTCTGCCCTAGTTAAAATGCTGCCTTCTGTGTGTACACACACACACCACTCTTTCAGTCTAATAATAGTAAACTGATTTAAGCTATGTTATCGGTTCACCAAAGGCATTTCTACTTCTTTTGATTCTTTTATTTCACTGATAAGCAAATAACATGGTAATCTTCTGGAGAAACTCATGACTTGTTAACTGGAATTGATATTTCCAACCATGCTATTTACATGCTTGAATAATCTAAGTTCCTAATTTAGGATCTGAAAAAGGGCTAGATAGTGTGATATTTCTGTTTTGCTTTAAAATATCTTTTCCAAACCATTTAGGGAACTGTCAGATTTTATATAAGAAGACTGCTCAGTGCTCTAGTGTTGAAATACTTGTTATAATGTATATCCAAAAGAGATGACATTTTAAATTCTTCTGCGACTATGTAATTAATAAGTATGTTCAGTGCTAGAAGTATATGCTCGTTACATAATTTTTAGAAAGAGATAAAGTTAGGTCTGAAGTGCATTAGAGAATCACAGATGTTTCTTGTAAGAAAATACATATGCTTCGTAGGAATTTTGAACTGCTTTCTGATGCTAAGCTTTGTTCACTGCAAGGATCATATGAATAATTTCATTGAGTTGCCCCAGTCCTTATTTACACAAGCCTTGAGAGAGGAGCTGAAGTGATAAATAACTTGCCCCCCTCACCTAGTTCTGAAATGCTTTAGCCTTTTATGTTTTCATGACTGTGAAGGGGAGGGAATAAAATATACAGAGAAGATGTTTGTGTTTAACTAACTTAATCATATAAGTTCCCTTTGTGGGCCTTCTATAAGCTTAAACAGCTTGGCAGGCTAATAGCCAAAAACGTGTCCTCAAGTACTGCCAAACGTGTTAAAAGCAGACCAGGCCTTCTCCATATTGAGGTATTGGAAACATATTTTTTTAACCTTCTGAATTTTTAGGAATAAACCAGAAAAATCGCTCTCCATCTCCCCCTCCTTACCCATGGAAACTAAAATTATTATTCATTGCTGTGTTGAAATGAGAAACTGATAGGAATGATGGTATTTGTGTGGGAATGTTTTAAACTAGCTTGATGTGGCTGTTTAGGCAGGAAGCAAGCAGGTTACTATAGTGTATGATGGGTCTTTTCTGTTATTTTTATGTTTGGGTTGCCTGTAGAAACTGACTTTTTTGCATTGGTTCAGTAACTTTTGACAAAGTACTTTGTCCGTTTATCCTGTTTCTTACAGTAGTGGAACAGTAGTGATGTGCTGTAATAGTGCAGAAGAAGTTAGCTTTTCTAAACTCTTTTTCTTAAATTCAGAAAACTCAGACTATAGTACAATTGCTGTATGATTTCAGGTCAGTCTCTCAGCCTTTGTGGGCCTCAGTTTCTTCATGTATAAAATAAGGGAATTAGGCTTAGATTAGTGCATGTTAATAAAAAAATTAAATCCTATATACCTATGAAGGCTTTTCAAAATACAAATATACAGAGAGTTTAAGGCAGCAGTTCTTGAACAGTTAGCTTGAACAGGCTTCTCAGGTGATTTTGAAGCACAACTGCTGTTGAGCCGCTAAATTAGATGATGTCTAACATTTCTTTCCAGTTGAAAAATTTTATCTTTCTAATCCTACTAGACTGAACTGCTTGCCTTCCTTTCTTTTTCTCCCTCCCCTCTCTTTCTCCCTCTTCTCTCCCTTCCTCTCTCCTTCCTTCCTCTCTTCTCTCCTTCTTCCTTCTTTCCTTTCTTCCTTTCTTTCTCTTTTGTTCAGTTTTTCATTCTTAATGGCTACTTATATTCTTAATGTTGCTTTCAAAATATTATAGATGTCATTTTTATTCATTTTCCATTAGTGATATTTGATCAGCAGTATTATAATCTTATAAATCCTTTTGTTTTGATATATGTAAGGATTTTAACTGTAATAAGTTTAATGCAGTGATTCAAATCAATATCGTAGATGAATACTGATTTTTCCCCATTGAACCATATTGTTGTTAGTATAATAATAAGGATGAGAAGTATTATTTTTTTATCAGTTAGATGTCATTTTAACCCAGTTCTGGGAAGATCTACGTCTGCGCCTGTGAGTAGATGATCATCACAAGGAACCATGTATGTTCCCCGTGGCATCCCCAACGCCTAACACAGTGCCTGGTGCATGGTAGATGCTTGACAAATGCACAGACCCAAAAGATCAAGAAACTTTTTGAAAATATAATGTTAATTATGTTTTCAAATAATATGCTCAATGTTTTTTATCAACTGCCAGACACTCTTCAGGTAAAGTACCTCCAAATTTAAAACAATGAGTACAATTGTTTATGTGAAAAACAGCATAATAAATTATTTTTCTTATGTTTCTAGACTTTGTGCATACTCTATATTGTATGTATTATTTTCCCCCCTAGATTAGCAATTGGTCTCATTGTTTTAAATTAGGAGGTACTTTACCTGAAAAGATATCAGAAGGTTGACAAAAAAGATAATTGAGCATATTATTCAAAAATGTTATTAACAAACTATTGAAAAATAAGTTTATCCTGTTTCCTTATTTTTTGATCTCTTGTATTTGTTGAGTGAATGAATTTCAGTTTTCTGTGGCCATGCAATATGTATCAATTTAAGAAATATTGCGTGTACCCAGCCATATCACCATAAAGGCTTTAAAACTTATCTGACAAATGTTTAACTTTATTACAATTTTAAGTCCTATTTTTTAAGATTTTTGAATTATAAAGATCAAAAATTTTAAAAAGATCTTTATTAATACAAATTTCTTTAATAAAGTGTTATGTAGATCTATCTACTTATCCTATGCCTTTAAGCTCTTTGTCTTTTTCAACAATGGAAATACCAGTTCTCACTTTTTTGGATTAATGAAGTAATCTTTAAACTAGCTAATTATAATTACTTTTTATAGCCAGCAATTACTTTGATCCTTTTATAGACATGATTCCATGCCATATCTTTTATAACATATGAAGTATAATATTTCAAAGCTGTCTATATCCATACAGAGATTCATATCCCGATATACATATATTTTTTGTTCTAGATAAGATAAATCAGAATCTCAATAAAATACGATAAACACTCTCAGTTTTTTTCATAATAACTGTAACACATCTCAAAGTTTGATTGTCAATCAGGGGAAAGTTCTTGGTTATATAGTTTTGTGGAAATTGATTAGAACATTTTGTTGCCCATTTTGTCTCCTTGCTTTTTCTTCTTCTGTCTTTGAAAATTTGAGTATTTCTTATCATTATCAATTATTGCCATTACTGAGGAACATAAACAGACTAAATAAAAAGAAATTAAACCAGTCACTATTACTGATGGCTGTGTCTACATAGTACAAATAAAAGGTGACATTTGATACTTACCTAGTTTACTTGATTTTTTGGTGCTATTGTATGTTCCATTCTTGTGGGGGGGGGGGTTGTTTTGTTTTTGATTAAAAGAACTGTAAAACTGGCCATTATAGGCCAGACATGTGGCTCATGCCTATAATCCTAGCACTTTAGGAGGCGGAGGCTTAAGGCCAGGAGTTTGAGACCAATCTGAGCAAGAGCGAGACCCCACCTCTATAAAAAATGGAAAAATTAGCAGGGTGTGGTAGCTCACACCTATAGTCCTGGCTACTCAGGAGACTGAGGCCAGAGGATCACTTAAGCCAAGGTGATTGAGGTTGCAGTGATCTATGATGATGCCACTGCACTGTAGCCTGGGTGACAGAGTGAGACCCTGTCTCAACAACAACAACAAAAACGGTTATTCTAAAATTTGGATAACTCTCCAGTCTCCTTTGAACTTTTTCACTGTACACACATTGCCAGTAGCAAAATCAGCTAGCTTCAGCACATTTTTTCCTAGCGTATGCCCTTTGCCAAATCAAATAATCAGGGCCTCAGAGTAGAAATTTCTACCTGAATTATCTACTTGGGTTGTTTACACAATGTAACAGGAAAACTCTCTCTTTTACTCATTATGTGAACTGTGAGGCATTTTAATCAGGAAAAAGATTAAGCTATAACTAAACAGTTTAAGGATCATTTGAAATAAATTGTGAGCTGGTTCAGAGGATTGTATAAAGCCTTAATATTTGTAGGCTTGACTTTTCTGAAGTTTCACAGCTAATCTTGTTTGTGCTGGACTTCAGGCTAAAGAACAGGTGGGATCATGGCTCATCCATCCTTTCTTGTCTCTGCTCAAAAGTGATCTGATGTCAGAGATGCTTCCCTGATCACCCTATATAAAATAGCAGCATCTTTGGCTTCTCCCAGCCACCACCCAGCACTCCCCAAGCCCCTTAACCTACTGTACTCTTTTTCCATAGCACTTATCACTATCTGATAGATATTTACTTATTATAGCTCCCTGTTCCAAGAAGACACCTCTATTCTATAATATTTTGTCTGCTGCTTTATCCTTGGCTCTTAGAGTAGTGCCTGGCACATAGTAGGTGCTCAATAAATATCTGCAGAATGAATAACTGCTCCCAATCTAATAATATTTAGTGCTGAGAAAGAGAGTTCTAAGCTTCTAATCTCATTCTTAAAATAGGGCAATAAAGTTGGCAAACAGCCTTTCTTGTTTTATAGGTTAGGCACTTGTGGACCATTTTAATGTTATATATAAAATAAAAAAAAATAATAGCCAGTATTCATTTGTATCTGAGCAGAAATTTTTTAGAAAGGAGACAGATTTTTTCTTTTGAGCTTTTGATTTTTACAGTGGAAGGGGAGTTTCTGAGCTGTTTGCCCCTTATCTGAAGAAAGCCAGAGAAATGTGATAGAGTATGAGGAAAGAGGCTGATCAAATATCCCTCCTTCCTTTTCCCCACCCCAAAGTGATCAATGAAATGTAATCATACAGCAAAGGGATGCAGTATTAATAGAAAATCGAATATTTGCAACAAGGAAGCTATGTGACTTCCTTCTTCATAATGCGCCTATGCTACTCTAATCTTAAAAAACATATAGGTGGCATCTTCAGACAGGCTTGTGGTGTTGCTATGTCTGTTAAAACATAGATGACAGACTGTCTTTCACTCAAGAAATCTCCTGGTTTAAATTCCAGGGGTGAAAAGCTATTCCTCTAAGTGATTTCAACCAGCTTGCTAGGAAACCTCGTTACTTGAAATTATTATTTTAATGTCTCAGTTTCCAGGGCTAAATTGGCAGTGAGTCAGTTTTCCTTTAAGAAGCTGAGCCAACTTATTTGTCCAGAAATTATCATGTTTTAACTTGGGAGTTCTTTACTATAACAAGGCTAATACCTCCGAAGTACACAAAGCACCTTCAGATTCATCTCATTTATCTTCACTGCAGCTTTGTGTGCAGGTCTAACCAAGGTTATCCCAATTTACTGATGAGGAAGCTGCCTGTTACTTCAAGACACTTCCCAGGGAGCTTTGGCTTGGCAGTTCCTAAATGAATGAATGCGTGCAGTTAAAATTTTAGAAAGAAACAAAGAACAAAAGAAAGAGAAAGTAAACAAGCACTTGTAGCTTACCCAAAATTGTTTGATGATGTTTTATTGTTTAATAAATATTGCCATCCTTATATTTGTTCTATATTACATGCTTTTAGATAATTATTGCCTCTCTTACTACTTACTTACATGTGACCTTGGATAAGTCACTTAATTTTCTGGGCTTCTGACCCACTTTGTGCCTCAGTTTCCTCAATTGTAAAATGAGGGGGCTAATGATTTTTTAAGCTGAAAATTCACTTGATTCTAAAATACTGGATTTGGAGGCCTTAACTTCAGGGGAATAGATAATAAATAACAAATGTGAGCTGTTATTACTCTTCTCCTCATCATTACCACTACCTGAATCCCAGACTAGAATTATTTAATAATCCATTCAAAAATATTCATATTAGCCAGGTGTATCTTACAGCTTTATTTGTTATTCAGCGTGGCCAATTCAAAATTCAACAGTAGCTATGTTTTAAAGACCCACGAGAATATACACTTCCCCTGACCAGAAGTCTGATTTAATAGCTTACATTATAATTCAATATGACAGCTAAAAAAATTGCAGTGATATTAAAGAGCAAATTATGAATCTCATGTAGTTACAGCAATGGCATACTTATATTCACACTAAAAATTCCAAATGTGAGTACTGTGCTTATTATGCACGGGAAATGTGGAAAATTTAAAAAGTATAACTCAAAGTAGTATGTTCAGTTGTGTAATCACATAGTGATTAGAACTGTTTAAATTGTGTGTGTCCCTTGACCAAATTATAATTAATTTGAGGAGGTTTAGAGAAGGTTTGCTGAAAAATAAAAATAACCCCATATCCATTTTAGTTGCATTCCTAATATTTTCAAAAACCCTGATAACTTTATCTCTCCCACTCCCCAGATAAAAGCTGGTATGAATATACATTAAGTCATGAAACTATTAATATATATTAATCTTAGATAATACACGTTGGCATACATCACCATACCTGCTGGCCTGAGTGCTCCTTTTAGTAGCGTGGTGATTAATTAATCACTAACTTTTCAGCAAATTCTCAGGACCTCGGATCGTATTCGCATTCTAATTAGGCTGAGCCTAGAGTTATAAGCGGCCCACTGGGAAGTATTATACCATCTTCATTGTATCTAAGATCGAGTCTGTGGATTGTGCAGATGAACACCGCAATGAGCCATGGCTCATCTCCCAGCAGATTCATAAGTGACTATGAAGTGCTGCACCAATAGGAAGGACTATATAAATGTGACATTAATAATAACCAGTTTGAATCTGGGTCACTTCAGCCATGACTCAAAGATCAAACGCTATCAGATGGTAATGACTGTGTGAAAGTACTGCAGGAAGGCATTCCATTTCTTAATGACACCTTTGCGGGCCTTCTCAGCAGACTGTTAGAGAGTGAAATAGAAATAGAGTCACATGTGCCCCTTGGTCTGGAGGCTAGGCCTCCAGGGTACGGTTGGCACACTTTTGCAGGGATGCTTTAAGAACGGTTCACGGTGGTTTCTGTTGTTCTAGCTCCTTAAATGGATATACAGAACCTTTCATCTTTTGCCTCTTTTCTTAACCACTTATTCACTTCAAAGAAATGGTAGCTGTTTTGCATATTATCTGCCTTTTCTCTGAAAAGTAAAGAGAAATTGCATTTACAAATGCACGTTAACTGTTTCATGTTAAACTTTCACATTTTTATTTCAACTTGGGGGCATCATTTTCCTTTCAACACACCTTTATTGAGTGCCTGTGGTTTGCCAGGCTTTCGGCAGGCTCCAAGAACGCAAACATTCAATAAGAGTGGTTCAGTCTTTAAAAAGCTCAGTGTTTTGTACGGAAGGAAGGCATTTAAGCACTTACTGGCAATATATTTTGGTAAAGGCAGGAACAGAGAAATGTTCGAGATACAGCAGTATCACAAAGGAAAAGGCAGTCATCGTTTGTTCCGTGTGGATTGTTAAGGAAGGCTTCAGAGAGGGAGAGATGCTTGAGCTGGGTCTCAATGACTAAATAGGAGTTGGCCAAGCCATTAGAATTGCAGAAGGAAAAGCGTATACAAAGGCAGGAAACAGGAGACAAGCCTGATGCTCAGTGAATTGCGATTATGCTCTTGGTTAGGGATTTTATTAATATAAAACCCAGTTTAAATCAGCAATAAGGTGAATTTTTATAACTTTCATTGTGATCCGATCTTTTCTTCTCTGTGGCTAGCTTTAAGTTTCTGAATAAGAGCTCTGTGTTTTCCTCCTTAGATATTGCATTTACCTGGCCAACCTACTAGGTGTTTATACTTGTGTCTTTTCATTGTTATGTTGGTACAATCTAAACTTGTTTGCTCTTATGTTTCAGTGCCAGGTTTGAGTTTCAGCCTCAAGTGTTTAGACAACATTATATAATGAATGTTATACTTTCATGACATTTGCTTTAGCACTGTAAGAGCTTTCCATGAAAGCTAATGGTTGGGGGAAAAAAACAAGCCTGAATGTCACCAAGTGGCCTCCAGATGTGTTTTACTATGTTGGTATCTCTATTTTGTTTTCATAAGACCTTTTTTTTAATCTTAAAAAACCTTACCAAGCAGGAATAGCAGACAATAGATTCATAGGAGATGAACTATTTTCTTCATTTCCTGATTGTTACTTCTTGAACTCCTGCTTAAAAAATAAAAAAATAAAAACCCCATGATTCAGCTGAAGAAAATCCATAACAATATAAAGTACTGTACTTTTAAAAGCAAATCATATTTGTTTTCCAAAGGTAAACTCACTTCTTAGGTTGGAAGGTTCTGCTGTGTTTTAATATGTGATTCTTCAATGTGGTAATATTAAAATTGTGATTTAACATCTTTTAAAATTTCTGCCATCTAGTTGTTCACTGAGCAATCAGTATGTTTTCAGGCAGTCTGGAGTGTGATAAATATTTTGTAGCATATGTGGCTGAACATGCCAATTTCAAAGAGCTTTACAAGCTTTAATTAATTTTCACAACAACCAGATGCACTTTGCTTTATTGATAGGCGTCCACAGACAGTAGGGTTCAGAATGTTGGCCATATTCATCTAGCCAAGCAGTTTCCAAACTTCTTTTGCTAGTTAAGACTTTTCTCAAACATAAGATTATCTGGAACCTTAGCATGTAAAGTAGAGTTGCTTTTGTTGGGAGATGTAAAAGGATTTTATTATAGGGCTACCATATTTACAAACACACACACACATACACACACAAACATGCACAAGATGGCCAATTAAATTTGAATTTCAGATAAACAATGAATAAAGTTTTGGTATAAATGTGTCCCAAATATTGCATGTCCCTAAGAAATTATTCATTGTCTAACTGAAATTCAGGTTTAACTGGGCGTCCTGTATTCCACCTGGCAACACTAAGCTTACGATGGTAGCCCCATCTTCTCAGTTCCCTTGTCTCCTTGCAGCCAGGTGAGGTTCCTGTTTCCTTGAACACAGTTTGAAAACCACAGATAGGAGAAATCTATACAAATATCGAGAAAGAAATAATAATACGTTTTTCTCCTTGGTCCTAAATTTAGGAATATTATCATTTCCTTGGCTATGTTAGAGAATCTTCATGATTATGCATCCATCACTGCACATAATCATTTTAAAGAATTAGTGCCTTTGCTTCACCTTTCTTTTATCGTAAGATAAAATACTTTAGGCTCCCAATCTTTGGGAACAATGTTGAAGTCACCTATATGTAGAAGCTAACAACTTAACTCCTATGAGTTAAGGAGAACTGATGGTATAATCAGAATTGCAGTTGGCCAGATAGAGTCAATACAGAGAAAAATGAATAGGAACCTGTGAGTGTGATTCTAAAGAAACCCAGGGGACAATTGTCTCCCATGAACTTATGCTTGTCATTTGGGCTAGTTGGCAAGCACATCTTTTGGTGGTCCTGGCTTGATGACAATACCCATTGAGGTAATTCTGTTATTTTGCTCCAATATTTTAAAGCAGCCCTCAGATATTACTCTCATTTCTCAAGTTAGCTACTCCAGAGTATTTTTATTTATTCAGCCATTAAATTTCTCAGTGTGTGTACAGTCTGATTAGCAATCAGAGGCCACTAAGTTTATTTAGGGTGAAACAATCCTCCAATGCCCAAGGGACTCTCTCAATAAACTGATAAAAAATTGTTTTTTAAACATGTAGGAAACTGACAACCCTAACCTGGATCTAAGGAAACTCAGGTGATTCGGGTTTGATGCTCTGCATGGGTGGCCTGCTAACTCTGTAAGATTTTGTATTTGCTAAATGTTAGTAGTGGTTTATTTCTTGGTAGTTAGAATAGGAATGGGTATGATTTTATTCTTTGTGCCCGTTTCAATTTTTCCAAAATTTGGGCTATAAGCATGCTAATTTTAAAATAAGAAAAACAAGTATTAGAGAAACATCTTCTTAAACAACGTTTTTATGTTTAAATGTTCCAAAGTATAGATGAAGATCATCTGGGATATTAATAATAACTTTTTAAACTTGCAAATGTTTTTGTATCTTTGAAGGTTAATTGTAGTGTGAAATCTGCCCAAATTGTTTACACTTAAAATTTATCTCTCATGCCTTTATTTATTCAACAATTATTTATTGAAGAAATATAATGTAGACATAGTCCTTTATGTCACAGGACAGGGAGTGGTGGGGTGGAAGGAAAAGAAAAAGGGAGATCAATGATAAAACCCATGATCTGCATCCTTCAGAACTTTACTGCATAGTGGGGCAGGGCTGGAAATGTGCTCGTACAGGTACACCTGAAATGGGGAGGAAAGGTGATTGACTCAATAGCAAATGAGCCCTTTGATGCGCAGTGATAGTAAATGACTTTCATGAGGCTGTGTGTTACCATCAGTACCTGAACACCCAGGACACCTGAGTTCCTGTTAGGGGTTTATACTCTTGCACCATAAAACCAAGTGCAAGCGTCCATCTCACCAGGTGGATCTGAAAAGCCATCAGGATCCCTGCTTTTTTCCCCAAGCCCAAGACCTAGTACCTTCATCTACTTCTTCAGACAAGGCCAGCCCCAGGACTGGCTGCAGGTTGCGGCCGGCTCCCCACCAGCTGTAGATAAAGGCTGAGTTTGGGGTGGTTTCACCTGCCTGTAGGCTGGTTTCAAGGATTTTGTTTTACTCAACTCTACAATCTAAGCTACATGGGCATTTTCTTTCTTCTATTAGTTTCTTTTTGTATTCTCTTGGAGGAGAAAATAGCCTGTAAGTAATTTTATTCCTATAATGGTTCTTCATAAAATTCCTTTTACTGCTCTTTTTTTGACTCTGAAACTCATACCAGATCCATAATATGGAGAAGCACAAATTATTTGCATTTTTTCTTTTATAATATTAACACGTGAGAAAAATTACCTATTCATTATGTTTACCACCTTTCATAGTTCAAAGAAGCTATACATTACTCTGTATTTCTCAGTGGCTAGATGAAAGAATTTGACAGGCAATTTAAGCAGATTTGTGTAATAAAGCCTAGGAAATTAAAAGTTTTGTATTTGCTAAGACAACCTTTGGAATCGAAGTTAAATTCATACAAACTATTGCACATTAAGTTAAACCAAGTTATTATTGACATTAATATGTAAATACTTGTGAAAATAATCTTCCAGATATACAAAATGTGTGCTTTTAATTAAGGCTAAATATTTTCTTCTTTATTTTGATTACATATGTTAAAGGTTGTATAATAATGTTTAAGAACTTACTGAATATGAAATTTTTTACTTAAGATGCACATTTGAATTTGGAAATCCACTGAAATAAATATGAAAGAAGTTTCTTAAAGGATTTATTTTACTTATGAATAAGCTAGGAAATATGAGTGCCATTCAAATTTGCCTAATCATAATTCTGTGAGCTATTGAAATCAAATAAATGTCTTGATCAGTTGAGCTGCCAGATGGAATTTTATCTAAAACCAGTACAACTTCTTTCATACTTTAGGACTCCTGTGAATTTTATCAAAAAAATCACTTCATACCCCATTTGGAAGGCAGTTACTTGGGCATGGAATATGAAAATTGTTTAATAATGCATAGTAAACATTTATGATTCAAGGCAGGTAACTGTATCTCATTGAAACATCCAGGGTAGTTCAGATAGGTGGACATAACCACTCAGGTGTCTGGGCACTATTCCAGTCTGGACTGACTAATGTGCTTATAAGGTTGAGGCCACTTTGCTTTGCCTTCCTTGAACGTTTACTTGTCTATTAGCACATTGCCACCTAACACCATACTGGGACATTGATTTTGCATTGATTCACAGGGGAATGCCCTGGGTCAGTCCGTGACTAGTCAATAGCAGGTGTTGTCTGCGGATCTCTAATTTCAGAATCTGTGCTGGTTAGCTGATGACATAATCTTTCAGCTATACCATTCCAAGCAGAATTTCCAAATGCCACACTGCTCATCTTAAACATGAAGCTTGGTGGAGTGATATGTTCCCATTATTGATCCATCTGTTCCAGCGATTATGTCACCACAAAGGAGTTAATTTGTCCTGTTTTGAGGGTCATGTTTAATTGCATAGGTCAGCAAAGGATGATAAATGACTGCTTCTTCCTTTAAGTCTGTGCCTCACTTTTTCTCTAAGACTGCTGAACAGTACCATTGATTTCCTTAATCGGCGCAGCTGGTACCATAAGAATGACATACAAGCCGGAAAAGGTTACTGGTATCTAAAACCTGAGTTAATGAGTCCGGATAGTTAAATATAGAATATCCTTCTTAAACTGACTTGTTCACAGAAATCTTCCCACATCCAGCAGGAAGAAAGGAGGCACTAGATGGCAGTCTTAAACAAACTTGAAATGACCTTTCCTCTCTTAAATGCATTACCTCTGTTCCAAATAAAGTTAGATTTGAACTTTGCTTCATAAAAATTGCAAATCTAAGGGCATTATGTAGTAATGTCACATTATAGAATTTTGTCTTTGAAACTAAAAATGATTCCATATATACTTTAAAGGTTCATGGCTGAACTGATTTAATTACTAAGTTGCCTGTTTTAACTTTACATTTCAAGATGCTGTCAGAGAGCTTTTTTTAGACTTTAAAAACTAGGGAAAAAATGATGGTATAGCCATAAAGTGGAAAATTGTGCAGTTGTTAAAAATAAAAAGATGTAGAGGTAAAGTAGTATGAAAAGATATTCAGGACATATTTAAGTGGGAAAGGCAGATTAGAAAATAGTCCATAGGGTGTGATCATTCTTTTATGGAAAAGAGTATGTACTCACTGTGCTTGTGTTTGTATGTCTATGTTGGTCTCTGAAAGATGGAATTATGGATTATGGATTTTTTCCCCTTCTGTTTATTTTTTTTTTCAAAAAGTATATTTCTTCTGCATTATAGTAGAGTTTTTTAAATGCACACAATAGAGTAAAATTGCCTTGCTGATCTAAGATGAGCTTCTTAAAAATATTACTTACTGTCATTTCATTTTTTCCATCAAGTATATTTGCCACCTTGCACCTTGCCTATGTGCTTTCTCATGTTACACAGTATTTATGCTGTGGGATTTTGTCCTTTAAAATAATGCAAAAAGTGTTCCCAATTTTTCAAAGCATATTGAAAATGATTCTATGCATATTAGTAAATTCTAGGTAGATCTCAAGGATGATTTATATGTTTAATTTATTTTCTTTAGTTTCATCTCCGGGTAGGTGCTCATGGACCAGATTCCATTCACAATGAACATTTATGAAACACCAAAGATGTGCAAATTGCACATTATCAGGAATTATAAATATTGGATTATAAAGTTGGAGATGAAGGTTTGCAAGGGTTATAATGTTTTTCTCAATGAGCTATTCTTCATCTGTGTGTGTATCTTTACAGAGGAATGCATATCTCCCCTAAAGATAATAACCTTGATATTTTTTTTACCTTCTGTCTTGGACATTGATGTCATTTGGAGATTAGTGTTCCTATACTATAAGTAGAGAAGAATGTGATTTGAGAAAAAAATGAAATATTTTTAACAATTAATAACACTACACTGAAAGTTTAATTCCATTTGAGAAATACTCCAGAAATAATCTGGCAAGACTGAAAATTTCTACACCAGACTGTACTCTAGTAGCTTTTATAAAGGAAGTTCACAAGTGCAGTTCCATTCAGAAGGAGTCAGTGTAGACTTTGGGGGGATATTGGGGACTATTACTAAAGATTGAATCCTGCCCTTAATAGAATGCCTGGCACAGAATGCATATTCAGTATTTGTTCAATAATCGATTATATCCATCAAGGAGCATTGACCCATGCACAGATCACTTAGATTGACGATCTCTGTATCCTGGATATGAAAAGCTTTAAAGAAGGGTGCAAGGGCTAAAGCTGCTGGACATTTTGTTAAGGTATGTTGATCTTCCACAAGGCCAGTTTAGTTCCAGTGGGAATAATTATTTAAAATAGAAGCAATAATTCCTTTGCCCCTCACATACAGAAGTCAGAATAGTAAGGAGATTAGCTACCCCTTTTGTAAGGATGGCATGCACATCCATCCAGTGCATTCAGACTCACACCTCCGTCACAGTGCTCGACACGTATTATCATTCATCTCTTTATATTTTATTTTCTGCACCCTGAACTTTGAGGACCTTGAGGAAAACAATTGTCTTATTCAAGTTTCTACTTTAGAACCAAGCATCTCATAGTGGTTCAAAAATGTTGTGCTTAATGAGCAAATAAATGTTTCTGAAGTGAAGAGCTAAATTAGGAACACCAGACCTGGATGGCTGTATCAACCGCAGTGAGAGTCACTCTCTGCTTGTTTATCTTTGGTGCCTGGCTCAAAATAGCACAAAATGTTTGATGAATGGGGGAGTGGGGGTGGGGGTTGGGGCAGGGAGAGGTCCTTTCTTTCATTCAATTAAAGAGTCAGAGTTGAAGAATACTTTTATACACATTCTCTTTTAATCCTCAGAACAAACCTGTGGGTCAACTATCTCATTTTATAAATGGAGAAGCAGGTTCCAGATGATTGAGAGAATCACTGTGTGTCACACAGTTACTAATATTAGCAGCCAGACCAGAATCCAGGTATCCTGATACAGGTCCAGTCCACTCTACCAGTGTGCTCCAGCCCAGCACCTGGAGTACTGCCTGTCACGTGGCTCCCTTCCCACTGACTGCTGCAGCCATCTCCAGCCTCAGACCTTCCCTACCGTCATATACCCTCCTAGGTTAGTAGCTTCAGAAGCACCTAGTTATCCAGACTAGAATGCCGGATGCTATTCTCAGCTCCTCTTTCTCACATTCATTCAACCACAAGTCCCATCTAATTGACCTCCTGGACATTTCTGGAACCAGCCATCCCCTTCTGTCCATTCTGTCTTTTATCCCAGTTCACTAATCCACATGGATCTTGGCTTCTGGACTCCAGTCTTGCCGCCTCCACGACGCAGAGCGATCTGTCTAGAATGGAGATCTCACGAGGCCCCCCGCTTTGTTCCAATGAGCACCCCCAGCCTGCTCTGCCCCTCTCTCCCTGAATCTCTCGCTCGTCTCTCCCTCGCTTTTGACCATCTCCCCACAGAGGCCAGATTTCATTGTCCCACTATCCTGTAGGACACAGCCACGTTTTTCCTGACCCTTTTCTCCACCCCCAGTCCCTTGCTCTAGCCCATTTTAGGTGAAAATAGTAGTCACTGAATGAGACTTGAAAGCGAGAGACTGGGAGCAGCCACTGCAGCCCCCGAGGGCAGCCTGGCTCCTCCTTCAGTCCCTGGCCCTGTCCTCCCTCAGCAGCCTGCTCTCAGCAGCCTGTGGCCTCCTGGCTGAGGTCAGCAATGGTCTAAAAAGAGAAAAAGAAGGTAGGGAACCTGGGTATGGATGAAAAGCAATTAGCAAAAGAACAAAGCAGATGCAAACAAATATGGTAACAAATGGGTAAAATCGCAGGACTGGCCAGGCTGTACCTCGGAGAAGGACTTGCAGCTTTGGTGTCTGGGGACGTGAACCCATAAAAAGTCTTCCTTTTTGTTTACCTTTTCCCTGTCCCTATGTCCCCTAAATTTCATGCTGCTTTATTTAATGCCAGCTCATCATAGTCTGTATGACCTTTGAAAAAGTACCAATTTGGGACAAGGGTGTCAAGGTGGGACAGTTGCTTCCCATGTCCCTGGTACTTCCTTAAGTCTCTTGGTTCTTTATGTGACCCCGGACCTTTCCTTCCTTCCAGCTACTGCTCTCCCCATCTCTCTAAAGCGCCTGGCCTAGAGTTTGAAGAACTCCCTGTTTCAAAATTTCCAGAACCGACGGCCACCCCTTCCTCCCTCCTCAGGCATCGAATGGACTGACTGTGCCGGCCAGTTGTTCCCTCGGCCCAGGGAGAGCTGTTGCTCCCACAACTCTGGGGATTTCCACAGGCAGCTTGGATTTCTGTGAATCTGGGAACCCAATTAACTTATTAGTATTGGTATTTGTCTCTGACTACACTGACTCAGATACTTACGAATGATATTTTTAAAAACGTGGATATCCGTGTTAACTGCTTTTAGAAATCTTTGTTTGTTTGCAGTTTGCTAGTGCCAGGGTTCCTGCCCCAATATTTAAATAAATGCAGATTAAATGCAAGTTAATCCCTTTTGCAGTAATTGAATTATTGTTCTTTATTGCCAGTGGTGTCCAGCTCTACATCTGGATGCATGCCAGTAAACATATCCTTTTGCTTTTGTTTACATTCCAGTAGGACTTTGGAATCCAAATAATTCTGAGATTGACCAAAAAAAAAAAAAAAAAGAAAAAAGTTAATTAAATCCTTTTAGAACTAAGTCTTCCAAAGATATTTCTTTGAATCCTTTAGTGAAGTTTGGGAAATGGTGGTATTCCTTGATTTTAAAATATGACCTCAAGAAAGATTTTGATAGTGTTTTTGGAAAGAGACATTTTTCATAGTGGTAGAAGGAAGGCTTGATAAGTCAAATTGGCTTCATGTTATTTCACTTTAGAAATTGCTCCAAACTCAGGGTGACCATACATCCTGGTTCATGCCCATAGTCTCAACATATTTATTAATTGCACCCATTGTACTCTAAAAGAATCTTGGTTTGCAAATAAATTATATATTCTCTATAGTCTTATCAAACAGTCGATCAGTTTTTCTCTTTGCCCATAATTAAGTCTTGCAGATAAATGCAAAAAAGAAAAAAATGATTGGACTTTTAAAAATATGCCAGTATTTATGTAGTTTGTGGAAAAAGTTAAAATTCTTACTCATCCTGCTTGAACTTGGCTTGCCACAGGCAAGGTTTTATTTGTGCTGGTAAGTCAGCTCGTTATCTTCCAGAACTATGAAATTGTCCTGATCACAATTTTAATTTTTTAGTTAAACCTACTAAAACTTAAATGGAAGCTGTGTCTTTGTTGGTGATCCGATGTTTCTGGACAGGAATCTACATCAAACTATCTTAGCAGTCAAGTTTCTTCCACCTTTATATAATTTATTTTTTCTCTTTTCCTTTTGTGATTTAGGGTTATCGAAGCCACTGTTCAGATAAGGAGAATGTTCACATCTCTTCTCCACATTACAAAGTTGATATTTACATTTTTATCTTTGTATATCTGCCTGCAGTTGTTTGCCTTGCTTTAGTTCGTCCTTGTCTATTTGTAATTAGAATCATCACATCTTTTTTTCTTACAGTCATTCGTTTATTTTTCTCATTTCTGTCATTGTTAGTTCTAATTTTTTCTTGTTTATTTTTAAGATATCTTCCAGGGATGCTTTATTTCAGAATTCATTGTCGTTAGTACTTTACTAGCTACTTTCAAGTACCTTTGCAATTTTTCTTACCTTCCTTTAGTTCTGATATGTAAATAACATATTTTGAGTCTGTCTTTTTAAACATGTCATTCATATCTTTTACATCCTCAAATTGAATTTCAGTGTCTTTTACACAGTCTCTAGTGAGGTTTCCCTCCCTGTCCCAATCTTTCCCTTTGGAATATTACCATGTTAGCATATATACTTTTAATATTCTACTACAAAAAATAAAGTATCTTTGTTCTTTTGATTGATTTGAAAATGGGTAGGACATTACGTTTTTACCTGTTTTCCTTGGAGTAGCCATAAAATGGTAGTTCAATGACTATAACAAACTCTCAGTGTGACACTTAATTAGAAATATAGCGTGGCTAGCCTTAGATGTGACTTTTCATAGTTATTGTATATAAGCATTGAATCATTATTGTAAAAAATGGGCATATAAAATTAAAAATAAGATAAATTTCATTTTACACTCAGATAAAGTCTCTAGGGAGGATTTGTGTTAATAACATGCATATTAGCTTGTTAAAAACTATTTTGGCCTTCTAAAAATATGACCTCTAAATTTAAGTGAAATTAATTAATTCTTAGGCAGAATAGAGTTAACCTTCTACAGTAAATAGCACATTTGGAAACATATATCCACAGAAGAGAAATGCCGTCAGTAAACTAGTCTATGACTGTTACAAAAATTCATAAGTTAACTGGAATAGAAAAAAATAGCATTCAGGAGAAAACTTGGGTGGAGTAACAGGAAAGTTTGGTGAAAGAATGAAGGTCAGAGAAGGGACTGGGAGTGGTTAAAAAGGTCCATTCGTAATGAAAAATGCCTTTGTCTACTTGCCACTTTTCCATTGTGTTATTTTTTCTCACAACACACACAACAAAGGAAAAGAGAATAAAGGTTATTACTAAATATATAGTCCATTGTTGGCTCAGTTTCCACCGTCTTGCTACAGCAGATGACAGTTTATTATTAGTGGTAGGCATCTGAAGGATGTCGGTTTGATAAAGTCTAACCTTCAAGCCACTTCCCTAACATGATTTTTCTAGTATCCTCAAAAGTTTCTGAGGCTTATCTCATTCTAATCTTGTCTGGAATTGTGACAAATGCCTCAGGGAAGTGGGAAGAATATAACCTGTCCTCAGAGATTTATAGCATTTCAGGCATCACAAATCCTGTAAGACATTTTTGTTCTATTTAAGAATAGATAGGAGTCTATTAATATTTTTTATGTTATTAACCAAAGTTAGCAATATTCTTGATGGTTGTCAGAACTCCCAACAGTACATGTGTTTTTTTGCATTAAGATGAGGATTTTGACCTGATGAGATTAAGGGGTGTTTTTTCTAGAATCAGATGCACATCCATTCTTGCCTAACCTTCTTTGTGAGTAGTGGTAGCCATATGTGAGGTGACTGCCCAAGGTTGGAGATACTGACTTCAGCCATGGCAAAGTACAAAAGTAACTAAATAACTGCATAGTCCAGAGTAAAGTATAGAGATAATAAATGCTAGCCTTTTATGGAGAATTGAATCATATAACCTCTTTCTCTCTATCCACCCTATCCAACAAATAGTCACAGACAATAGAAATGGTATAAGTTTGCATACTGTCTTCAAAGAATACAAATACCTAAATATTGAAAGGAGATTTCCCAATTATCTGTAGCATCTAAAAATTGAATTCTCCACCTTGAATTTTCCAGTCTATAGAGAACTATTGGTAGGCACGTTAATTTCATGAAATAATGTTTAGGATACATGGATAGAATTGTTTTATTTGCCTACAATTTATGTATCATATAAAACCCTTCAGCACAGGTTCCAAACTTCACACCTGGAATGTGACTTCTCCTGCTGTAGGAACTTGATAAAGACATATCTAATCAATCAAATCAGGTAGAATCAACACCAGGGACAAGGAATAGGTCAGTTGCCTGTATTTAAGGAAAGAAAGACCAGGACACTTCCCCTAGCATGGAAAGTCTTCAGTGGGTTTTATTTTGGTACATGTTAATTAGGAAGGTTCGGTTAAGCATCTTGCATCAAAATAACTCTTCTGAATTCAAGATCTCTGACAGCTCAAATGGCTTATATAGGTTAACACTATTTTCTAAAAGCCACAAGGAAACAGTTTGAAACGAGATATAATGGCAGTGACAAGGAAGAAAAAATGACTTCTTTGTAGGAATTTAGATGTATGTCTGGCCCTTCACAGAGGTCTGAGCTTGTTGTTCTTTGATTTTTTTTTTTTTTTTTTGGAAGTAAAAGTACTCCTTTTTCAAACTTCTTAGTACTCCAACCTCTTAATTTTGTATAAGAATCTACACTCTATATTGCAGTCCGAAAAGCTAGGACTTCTTGCAAATGAAAACTTTACATAATCATGCAATTCGGTCTTAAATGTCAGTTTGGATTTATTTTTTTTTCTGCCTGTTTGCCAGCTATTTGATTAAGGAAATTAACTGATTCACTGTGCTTTGCCCTTTCAACACTGCCCTTTGCTTTCTCAGTGTAGCGCCTTTTGGCCGAGGTTCATACCGTATTATCCACATATATATCAGCTCTAGCTCCTCTACAGGAAAATGAAGTTCTTTAAAAGAAAAGAAGGCCATACAAGCCAAGAAATAGCACTTTATTACTTTCTGTAAGACTTTTAAAAGAGAGTGTTACTCTGTAGTTTAGTAACCCAAAGGCAGCAGCAAGGCCCGTCCCTGCGAGGCGAGCCGGGGGTCCAGCGCCCACTCACAGCTGGCATCTGCTGGCCCAGGCGAAAGCTGGCTGGGGGACCCAGACAAGCAGCGTCCTGTTGGAGACCTTCACTGCATTTTCCACAACAGCATCGGAATTTTCCTAAGGCAATTTCACATCTGGAATTTTAAAGAAAGTTTGCCCTTCAATAAAATGGTAGTAAATCTTAGGAAACATTGTGCCTTTTTTCTGTTGTTGTTTTAATTAACCTGGCATTTCTCTACTAAACCATTAACAAATTATTGGTTGTTCCCTCCCCTTTTCACCCTTAATGGTAATAATGGACAAAGAGAAGAATTATGAAGTGGTTTTTTGTTTGTTGGTTTTGAATTAAGGTGGCATAAATATTTCAAAGAGTATCTTTTGCATTTCCTACATAAGAATATGTAGTCACTAATCTAAGGTACAAATATCACATTTAATGTATGCAAAATAGCATCATCATATTATGAAAATATATAGTTTGTGTGGCTGAACAATATTGAAACACATTTCTAATAGGTGGCTTGTGTGTGACATACATGTATCCCGTCTTAAGGACATTGGATAAAGACCATCTTACTTGGAAGCCTTTGGAGGCTGTCATCACTCCAACGGGCCAATTACTAAGCATGTGAAGTGTCTCTGTAAAAGCCAATTTTAATGACTCTAGCCTGCTATTAGAGTAGTCTTTAGCCTGCTATTAGAGTAGTCTAATCAAATTCTGAAAGCGACAGTTTGTTATTTTAAAATGTCAAAGCTGTTCACTTTTTGATTGAAAAAATTGGGATGATTTTGGAATGAGCATCTTAGCATGTGTTTAACGAGCCTTTTTATATATATATAGAAAAACTTTGCATGGTTACCTAAAACAGTCATGAAACCTAAAATTTCAATTTGCCAGTTTTATAAAAACAAGGTGACTCCCACAGAAACCTCAGAATTGTAATAACTCAAGGGTTCCATAAATTGTGCACGACAGATAACATAAGGCTAGGCCCAATCCTTCTCACTCCTAAAGTAACTTTTAAATGGACAAACATGGACATCTGTAAAAATAGAGCATTTTCACATTTTCAGAAAGGAAGAGAGAGAGGATGGTGTGTGAATGGGTGACATTAAATCTGGAGTTCTCTTTGCTATTTTGATTGTTGATTTCCCCCCAGTTTTGAAGGGACGCATATATTGTAGGGAAGGATGCAAACTAGACATTATCTGCTGCTCTAATATATAGAGAGACCTGAACTACTTGATCTTGCAAGTTATTTAGAATTGGAAATACATTTTCCCAAACAATGTGACCAGTTGCAGTTAGCTGGCTTCCTTCATTCGGCCCTTGTTTCATCTATTTAGCAGGGACTTACTGAGTTGCTCCTCAGCCTAGGCACTGTCCCCAGGCCAGTCTCCAAAAAGTTTAAAGCATAATACACGTGTTGAATAAACTGACTTTATTTTAAAAGTATTCAAACATTGTCTAAAACCCATCCACCCCCTAAGGCTTAGCTTGGTACATATCTTCCTGTGGCTGAGTAACACCACCAGTCACCACCCTGGTAGAAATTTAAAAGCCTGTTCCTTGGTCTCTGTCTTCTACAAAACCATAAGGTCTCTGCAGACAGGGCAGTGTCTCTTTGCAGCCTGAGTGCCTGGCACATTGTTAAGTGCTCAGAAATATTTGTTGAGCAAAGGTATTTGTGAAGTGAATTCAAGTTTGCAAAACTCAAATTTCTGCATTAACTGTTTTAATCCTTCTTTGCAGCCTGTAATGCAGTCACATAGGTTAGCAAATTAAGAAATTGGGGGTTGACTGTATAGATATCTTGACTAATTATAGAACTCATTTGTTGAGTCATTTAATAAATATTTATTGAGGCCCAACTTTGTACTGAATTCTATTTCTGAATAAGGATAAAGACCGAGACCCAAGAGTACAGACCTGGAACCAGACAGCCTGTGTTTGCACCCTGGCCACGGCACCTAGACACTTCCTAGCCGGTGGACGATCTCCAGTGGATCATTGAACCTCCTCTGTAAAGTGAGGATAATAATAGTTCCTCCCCTTACAGGGCAATTGTGAGGATTAAATGAACTGCTTTATATAAAATGCATAGGCTCTATTCAGGCATTAGTTATTATTGTTGTGGCTGTGTGGTAGTTGTTATTAGAAAGAGCAAAGATGACCATATATTGCCATGAAACAGGACAGATGGCAGGAGCCAGGTCTCCTCCGGTCTTACTGGCCTCATAAGCATTTAGGGCTTTATCCTGGGACCTGGGAACCATTGAAACCCTTAAAGCAGGGGAAGGGTTGTGATGAAGTCTGTAGCTTTTGGCCTCTGCCAAGGCCAGAGAACCTCATCCAGTGAATTCAACAAGCAGTTGCTTAAGGCAACCTTGTAAGTGGCCACTTGCACATAATCAATAGGGGCTTTATGCTTGAATCACAGAAAGAATAGGGATTGTATTCAGCAACTGAATGAGGTGGTAAATGTTTGCTTACCTTCAAAGTGGAATTAAGAGATACATAATATTACTGGCCTAACCTCAGGCTATTTGTAAAGAAAATCAAATTTGGTGATTAAATAGTGAAAGGTATAATTCTTTTTACTCCCAGGCCCTTAGAATAATAGAAGGTTTCTATTCACTGGGGTTAGGAGTGAAGTTATTGCTAATTCTGAGCAACCAAGTACCATATAAAGAAAATACTGTACTGGCTGGGCTCCGTGACTCACGCCTATAATCCTAGCTGAGGTGGAAAGATTGCTTGAGACCAAGAGTTCAAGACCGTGTCTATACACAAAATAGAAAAATTAGCCAGGCCATGGTAGCATGTACCTGTAGTCCCAACTACTTGGGAGGCTGAGACAGGAGGATCGCTTGAGCCCAGAGTTTGAGGTTGCTGTGAACTATGATGATGCCACTATACTCTAGCCCAGACAACACAGTGAGACCCTGTCTCTCTCTCTCTCTCTCTCTCTCTCTCACACCCACACACACACACAAAACTATACAGAAAAAAAATGGTCATTCTAGAAGGATTCTCAGGATGGTTTTTAAAAGCTGTTCTTTAATGTTACCTTATGGGGTCTTGCTCTGTCACCCAGGCTTGAGTGCAGTGGCATGATTATAGGTCACTGTAACCTAGAACTCCTGGGCTTAGGCAATCCTCCTGCCTTGGCCTCTCAAGTAGTGGGGACTACAGGTGTACACCCCCATGGCCCAGCTAATTTTTCTATTTTTTATAGAGACAGAGTTTCACTATGTTGCCCAGGCTGGTCTCCAATTCCTGGCCTCTACCAATTCTTCCACCTCGGCTTCCCAAAGTTCTGGGATTACAGGCGGTGAGCTCGCCTGACCCCTTTATCTCTTCTTGTTAAAATATTTAGAATATATTATACCTTACAAATGTCCACTTGTTATATTTCACAATTTTGTGTTAAGCCATAAAAACCATAATGAGAATGGTTTTCAACTCCGAGCTCTTGTGTCATTTGAAACTTGGCAAAACATTGGAATAATGATCTTTGTGTTCCCTTAGGAGAAAAAAATTATGTGTGTGTAGTACTCAGGTAAATATATGTTGTGAAAGGCTTTAAATTTTAAAGGTAGGAATATGAAAAGTGATGAAAAAAACATTGCTAAACTGATTTTATATTCCCACAGAAAGATTATTGTTTTTCACATATATAAACACAATAATACTATTTAATTTTAAACAATAGTTGGGCTAAGCCCATTCCATTTTTCTCTATATTCTACCAGAATTTGTGTGCTCTAGAGGGGTTTAAAGATCTTTTTTTAGAGCTACTCACACCAAAGAACACTTTAAAATGGACCATCCCATCTAAGTGTCTGTACCTAGTAAGGTATGCATATAAGATTTAAAAAAAACGTTCTAGGTCCAGTTTGTTTTATTTAAACTAGAGGAATGTTCACATTATTGCTGAGTGCCTTAGGGAAAGAGTTGGTGGAAGGAACTTGAGCCCAAGTCTTAGTGGGTAAGTTCTGTGTTTTACAACCTCCACCATGAATAGAACTTGGCTTTGTTGGCATTAACAAATTCACCCCCTTTATTCTCTTGGGTTTGGCTAAAAGTCTCCTTTAAACTTGAAACTTCCTTTTTTTCTAATAGAAATTTGCCCTACCTCATGTGATGCTTTTCTTTCTCATAGATTTCTAGTTCCTCCTTTAATAACTTGTGAACTGCTAATGAGTCTGAAAGGGAAATACAGAAGTCATCTCCCACCTTTGGAACACATCAGTGGCCTATTCCAATCTTTTTTTTAAAAAAAAAGATAATTAGGGAAATAAATTTTCACAGTTTTCTTGGAAATAGAGTCTTTCTCCAACTGCCATTTGGGTCATTTTTATAGTGCTTTACCTAATTCTAAACATTTTCACTTTGAAAGTCTGGGTTATTTTACTTTTTCCTTTTTTTTGCTCATCTGTATTTTCTAATTCCTTTACACTAAGAATGATGGGTACGGTGTAATGAATACTCAGTACACTCAAGGCTTATGTGCATCATCTCTTTTAATCTTCACAACAGTAAGCAAAAGGAATTCAGTTCTAAGACTCTTTATAGGATCAGTTTATTTAATGCTCACCACAGTTTGATGGGTGATTCTATTGTCTCCATTTTTCAAAGGAGGAAACTGAGGCAGAAGTTCAGTGATTTGCCCAGGTCACCTGGGGTACGTGGCAGAACCAGGCTTGCCCACGGGCAGTCTGACCCTACAAGCCACGGTCTTAACTGCTGTGCTAGGGCACGTCTCACTTGTCACACTCAGATTGCTTGAGATAGCTGTAGGTCACAGACGAGGAAACTGAGGCTGAGAGAGGTTAAGTAACTTGCCCAAGGTGGAATAGCTGGTAAATGATGGAGCCGATTCTAGAGCCATCTGCCTTTCAGTAACACAATACAATGGACTTATTTTTTTAAAAAAAGAACCTGAGAGTGACATATAAACATTCATATTCTAACAGACCGCTTCCCTGTTTACCAGAAATGTTATTGCATTTGCTCAAATGTAAAACAGGGTCTTTGTGTACGTTCCTGATAGAAGCGCTGCTTGCTATTCCCGCTCCTGGCTGCCTGTGACCAACTCTTCGATTCCTCCCACGAGTCCCTTGCAAAAGAAGGGAGGAGATGCCTTCTTCCTGGTGGTAGGTGCCCTGTTGGTGATTCCTGAGATTTTCTTGCTACTTTGTACTGTGACTTTGGCCGTAATGATAATAAGAATAAAAATAACAAATACAACCCACCTCCGTGGAGCACTTCCTCTGACCCAGGCTCCAGACTAAGCACTTTCATACATTATCTTAGTTAGTTCCCACACCCCCCTTGGTGTAGATACTATTATCTCCCCCATTTTACAGAAATAGGAAATAAGGTAGAGTGACAGTAAGTAACTTCCTTGAATGTGTACAGGTAGTGAATGGCTAATGGCGATTTCATTAATATCGATTGTACTTTACAAAATCTATCTTCTTAACCCCCGTGCCATACCATAGGTTAAGGACTATAGTGGTGACTAGTCAAACATGACAGAAATACAGTGGGGCTTTTTGTTTTTTGTTTTTGTGGGCTGGGGTGGTGTGAGTCAGCTGCCTCTTACCAACCAACTGGCTTTAAAAATTCAAAATCCTTCATTAAGTTGGTCAATGACTTTATGGTCTCTGCTTATGAAAGTAACTGGGCTGTAGCACTGGACCCATTCAAAAGCAGAGACAGTAGACCTCTTGGGAAGGGAGGATGTCCAAATAAACATCTCCTCCTCCCTTGGGCCACACACAGAGAAGAAACCGGCTTCCAGCCCTAACGTGTGTATGCATTTGTCTTTCTTCTGCACGCCCCCTTCTTTATTTATTTGCCATCATACAGAGATGGCACCCTTATTCTTTACAGGTGGATCAATATTTACAGCCATTCGGAGGAGACGTTGTTGGCTCTTCCTGTTCTGCAGGCTGCTGTGTCACAAAAGCCTCCTGTTTTTCTGGGAACGTCCACATCTGCTTGCAGAACTGCAGTTAGTATTGCCAGGAGCTTTGAGAGATGACCGGTTCAAAGGCGGTTTGTTTGGAGGGCTTACAACCGTCTTCCTGTTTGCCAGGAAAGGAAAATAACTCTGCCACACATAGGTATCAGACCCAGAAGGCAGAGATGGGGTTCACGGTAGACATTCCTTTCTCCATCTTTATTTTTTCTCATGATCACCTCAACATTCTGATGTGTGATCACAACCGTCTGTACGATTATAGTTATTTAACCTACTGTAAGTTTAAAATTGAAGGTTGCATAGGTGCATATTAACAAGGGTGGTGTTGATAAATAAAAAGTAGAGGCAACTGATCACAACAGCCTTTTTAAATTAATGAATGCGATTGGCTTTAATTATAACAAGAAATACATATGTCTAGCAGGCTTCCTCAATAAGGCTTTTTTATGCTGACTGTGGCACATTTTTCCTCAAATAATTGCAGAGCTCAGCTTTATCATTAAGCAGATGGTTTCTATTAATTCCCAAAGTAAGTAAATGATTGCAATTAACTCACCACTCAAAACTTAAGGATTTTAGAGTTCAGTCCTACTACTCCAGGCATGAATCTGGGTGTCACCCTTTTAATCAAGGGTTGCCAAAAAAAAAGAGGCCCTCTTGACAATTTCATTATGTCTCCCACTTTATAGATAGGCTTTGAAAGTAATGTGGAGAGTTCTCAAAGCTAAGTTAGTGCTAAATCCCTGTTGCTTTGTTGGTTGTAACTTTTTGTGGTGTTTTTGTTTGTCTGTTGTTTTGGGAGGGGGGAGGGGATTGGAAATATTCTAGATAAATTTGAGTATCAGTTGAAAAAAGTTAAAAATATTCTGTAAATTCAGGTATTAACAGTACTATGGGGATTATTTCTTTTAAACAAATACCACTTTGCTTCTTTGCCCCATGGTACAACATTTGTGAGACTGAACATTTTTCGTTGGCAGTTTCAAAGAAAGGATAAATTGACAGAGACTATCCTCATACAAGTCACCCCTTCTCCCCCATTAAATAAACTAATGTTTCCAGTGGATTTCAACAAATGGTATTGCTTCCTCTTTTCCTCATTTTTAAAGTTTATTTACTCAACACATTTTTGTTGGAGAGGACTACTGTGTGCCAGGCTGGAAGGCAAGAGAAGAAAGGATTTTGTCTCTAGTCCCTGGTTTCAAGGAGCTTACAAAGTGGGTGCAAAGTCAGACAGTGTCAACAGTCGTGATACTGTGAGTGTCACGGACAGGGAGCATCTTAGCACACGTGAAGGTGCCAAGAAAGAATCAGAGCAGAGCTACTACTTGAGCTTAGGCTAGAGGATGAGTTGAAGTTTTCCAAGTTGTCGGCATGGTGAGGAGGGAAGAGTGCGTCCAAGGCAGAGAGGACCCAGAGCAGGTTAGGTTCAAGGGCCTCTTAGGTAATTACATGTTGCTGGAATGCAAGTTTCAAGGGGAGAGTGTAGGAAGCTCAGGTCAGACTGGTAGGCTGGGGCCAGATAATGATGCCCTCTGAAGCTGTGCTAAGGAGGAGTTCAGATTTTATCCTGTCGGTGATAGTCTTTGTGGCAGCAGTCTGGAGAATGGATCGATTAGAGGAAGTGGGACCAGACTAGGGAGATAAGTGAGCAGTCTGTTATTACAGCGCTGGGGAAGAGAGGGAAGAGTCTATGGGGATTTGCAGGTTTGGGGTTGAGGCAACTGCTGGGAGGATGCTCATGCATTCTAGAGAGACAGAATGCGGAGGGAGGAGCAAAGTAGGGCCTTTGAGTCATCCAGGTGGAGATGTCAATATGCAGTTGGGTTGGAGGTGGTTAGTTGGTCCTGCAGCCTAAAGGACAGATATGGCTTTGGGTCACACTAAGCCCTAACCTGCAAGCTCAGCATATGATTCATGAAACTATGTCAAGATAAGCTTAACAACAGCAAATATTTTACCCTTTGGTTCCACCTTATGTTTCCTCAACTTTTTATTTTGTATTCACACAATCCCCTTTGGATGTGGATTCTGCTGTAGTTGGTTTGATGCCTGTTCTGACCCCTGACCGAGCCTCCGCAGCTTGATACATGCCTGGGAAATGAGGAACGCTGGGATGGGTGCAAATTATTAATTAATATTACCCCTAATGCTTTTATTCTAGCTGTCTACGGGGAGAGGTGACCTTTATCTAGAAATCTAGAAGCCACACAAGTTCTCATCCTTCGTCTTAAACTAAATCATAGAATCTTCTGAGACTTGGGTTTGAGCCTTTGTCATTAGTTTCGATTGGAGGAGGGGATTGGACAGGACAGCACATTCTTTCCATCGGAAATAATGACCCCCTTGTGGCTCACCTCATCCGCAAATCCTGACGCTTATGGCCCAACTCAAATCCCACCTCCTCCCTCTGTGACCACACCTCTTGAAAGCGAGTCAGTCCTTGCTCTTCGGAGCTCCTCTAGTGTTGTTATTTTGTACCCTTTATTTGTCACTTAGTGTTTCGACCTTGTGCAGTTATTCTGGTGTGTGGTGGATGCCTTGTGCTCCTTCTAGATGAATTTCTTCTCATGAGAGTACCCCGTATTCTCTTTGGGTGCCCCAATCTTTGTCTTCTATATTGCTTTAAGCTTAGGAAGTTCATAATATTTTTATGTTTAATATATTAGGCAGATTTAAAAATATAGGCTATCCTACACTGTATACAAAGCCTTGCTAAATAAATTTTTTTAAATAAGGATATAGGATATTTTTTTTCTATTACATATGCAGATTGAGCATCCCTAATTTAAAAATCCAAAATCTGAAACTTTTTGAGCATCAACATGACACCATAAGTGGAAAATTTCACACCTGACCTAATGTGACTGGTCACAGTCAAAATGCAGCCAAAACTTTGATTCATGCACAAAATTATTGAAAATATTATATAAGATTACCTACCTTCAGGCTATATGTATAAAGTATATATGAAACATAAATTAATTTCATGTTTAGACTTGTGTTCCATCTTCAAGATATCTCATTATATATATATGCAAATGTTCCACAATTTGTAAATATTTGAAATCCAAAACAATTCTGGACCCAATCACTTTGGACAAGGGTTACTGAACACGTACTATGAATGTATAACCTTGATTTTCCTCTTTCATAAATTAACATGATCAGGTATAATCATAGCTGCCTTTATTAGGTATATAATATTGTTAATCTGAGAACCTTGGAAGTGAGTTTATCCAGTTCCTAGCTTTTAATCTGAATTGGCCTAATGATTATAGCTCATATTATTTGAGCACAATGTATGTTATCCCATTCAGTCTTTAAAAATAACATCATGAATTAGGTATATTATTTTCTCCATTTTACAGATAGGAAAACTGAGCCTTAAAGAAGATAAGTAACCTGTCCAGAGACACATAGCCGTGAAGAGGCCGAACTGGGACAAGAGCCTAGCTGGGCTCGGCTCCAACTCCACGTCCTGGGGGTTTATCCGTTGCATTGTGCTGCTGGCTCTTGTACATCTGTTACATCATATAATCTCCCCAAGGACCTTATGGATATCTGTTTTTAGCTTCGTTTACAGATGAATCAACTGAAATTCAAAAATTCTTGGTAACATACCAAGGTTATTAGGTCTGTCTGGTTCCCAAAGCTTTGCTCTTTCCATCATATACCGCTTCCTCTTATTAGCAATTGTTAGAAAGACGCCTCAGGTGAAGATTAGAAAGAGCCCTCCCATTCTAAGATTCTGTGTTATACGAGTTAGATTTACCAGGGAAATAATATTACAGGAATAGAAGTTATTCTAGCTACAGAAAGTAGCTTAGCCTCTCCTCCAGATTGTTCCTATATTAGTGAGAATACATGAATACTTGGAACTTGAAACTAATTCAGAACAAAACAAAACAAAAGCTTTTTATATTTTGTACAAACTATTAACAAGTAATCAAAATGGCTGGTTCAAATTTCTTTCTTTTCCTTTCTTGCAAAATAGTTGAAATGCAATGAAAATGAAGGGTGCAAAAACAGAGAACAAAACAGAAATAAAGTTCTCAAAAAATCCCCTAACTACAGAATTCAGCCAGTAAATTTAAGAGTTTTTTGACCATTGAAATCAGCTTGAGAAGTTCTTGAGTACTAAAGGGAAGATTCACCACTTTAAAAGGTTCCAAGTAAAGAAGAATACTTAATTCTTTCATCAATTTGCCTCAAATACCCCCTAAAACCAGATAGTATAGAGAGTCAGCATCAAGTCAGGTGGAAAATTCCTTCCATTGTATGAATCCTTTTTCATTTAACTTTTATTTATGTCCACTACTCTCATTTTGTCTCTATAGAACATAATTTTGTCTGTGATCGATTCCCAGTCCATTTCAAATTTATGTATATTGTAATTTAATTAACTTTACCCTTAGGCAATGTCTTTTGAGACATATTAATGAGGTGGGAGTCTTCATAATTTATACATCCTTTTTTTTTTTTTTTTTGGGCTTGGCATCAAACTTTGAGATCCTACAAGGCGAAGGGCTGAATTCTGAGCTTATACAACTCCAGGAAAGGTCCCCGGGCATGTTTGCTCATCGGTGTTTATAAAAGATTGCTTTTTTACATCTAAATTCTTCTTTTCTCTATTGCTGATTAAGAAATTACCTGGAAAAAAGTCTTTTGCTGCAGAAAGTTTTATTTTTTTTTTAATGAGTCATTTAAATTAATTTCAAGACAGTCCTCCTTCAAAAAAAAAAAATCCTAACGTGTTGAGTTTTTTTTTTTTTTGAGACAGAGTCTCACTCTGTTGCCCGGGCTAGAGTGAGTGCCGTGGCTTCAGCCTAGCTCACAGCAACCTCAAACTCCTGGGCTCAAGCGATCCTACTGCCTCAGCCTCCCGAGTAGCTGGGACTACAGGCATGCACCACCATGCCCGGCTAATTTTTTGTATATATATATATTTTAGTTGTCCATATAATTTCTTTCTATTTTTAGTAGAGACGGGGTCTCACTCTTGCTCAGGCTGGTCTCGAACTCCTGACCTCGAGCGATCCACCCGCCTCGGCCTCCCAGAGTGCTAGGATTACAGGCGTGAGCCACCACGCCCGGCCCGTGTTGAGTTTTAATGTTTTCCAAGAACAGACTAAAACAAGACACAAAGAGCCAATTTAATGCATGTGAGTTAGGGAGATCATGTATTTCTCCTACATTTCACTCAGTGCATACTAACTGAGAAACTGCAGGACGCAGCCTGGTGTTGTGCATGTGGGTATCTGTGTCACTCATCCAGTGACCTTCGACAAGTATTTTTTAAGGGCCTGCTAGCTATGGGCTGTTGCTGTCGGAATGCAGTATCGTAGCCAGGGCAGCTCTTTTCCACTTTTCCTCCAAAGCAAGAAAATAGGAAAAGTGGTAAATCCTTATCTAAAATATCAGGAAGTTGGACATAATAACTCAGATTTTAAAATCAAGTGTAGTAGTCTCTGTATAGTATTTAGAAATATGGAGGTAAATAGAAGAAGAAATAGCTACAAGATATAAAAATGGTTGCCTCTGTCAGCCAGGTGACTACTGTTTCTGTTGCAAGCCTTTTAGCACTCACTGTTTTGCTCTTAAAAATATGTACATATATGTTATTTTGATAAAATAAAAATAAACTTTTTTGCCTTAGGCTACCATGCTGCATTAACCTTAAACCTGAACATACCCACTGTTCTATCTTCAGAGAAAGATCAGCCTCATGTAGGGAAAACGGGCACGTCTGAGCCTTTCCCACCTGACTGTGCAGACACACGGGCCCCTCGGCTGATGACGGGCACCTGGCCAGCCTTTGCAGTTGCTGCTGGGACCACTGTCTCTGGACCCCATGAGGAAAATGATTCTTGCTCTACACGCATCTGTGCTCAATAAGAGAAGAGGGAATTTGATGGATTCTTGCTTAGGCAACAACCAAACTGGATAATTAAGGATGAAAACAATCCTCTTTGTGACCTGAATAATTTTTTCTTTGTGCAATATACATTATACATACCATCTCCAACCTCTGTTTTGTTCTGAGCTATCTGGGCCTCACTTCAGCAACCAATGCCTGAAAGTTTTCTTCTAGAAGAGTGCATCTTATGTTACTAATTGTATTTGTATATTAATATATTTCTTGAAATCGCACTTCAGTTCTTTGAATTATTTTCTCTCTGAATGGGGGCCGTAGAGCAATTCCAGGTGAGCAGCTGACATTTAAAAAAAAAAACCCAAAACCAAATACCTCTCTTACTCCTCTCTCAAGTAGATATGTTGTGTATCTTAAAGGAAAATTTCTAAAGAGAGACACAAAGTAGGGGATCTTAAGGGGACTTGATGGAGGTGGAGGAAAATATTTCATGGCCACTGAGCTGTGATACATTAATATTTCTTTCAGATATAATAAAAAATAATTAGCATTCATTTAAAGCATACTGTACTGAATGTTTGTTTTCTGTGTTAAGTGCCATACAGTCAGTGTTGCATTTAAAGCTCCCAACATGCCTACTCTTACTCCCATTGCACAGATGGAGAAACTGAGTCTTGAAGAGATAGTGAATTTTTCTAAGGCCAATATGATGAGGAGGCCAAGTGGAGAATTTGTATCCAGGTAGCAACTTCAGACCCAAGCTCTTAACTATCATCCTGCTGCCATCTACCTGTCACTCTCCTCTTGGGGGAAAAATGCTGCCATTTAGTTACCCTCCCCAAAGTGAAGTGGGAGTTTGAGGAAATCTTAGCACAATCTTTTATTGGATTAGGTTATGTGACATGAATAAAACTATTGATTTAACTCCTGAAACCTCTCCATCTTTTAATGTGTCAAACACATTCTTAAAACCAGAAAGGTTCATGATGTACACACAGTATAATCCCTGATTAACTTGATCAGGTGGAATGATTTTATTTTGTGCTAATCACAGCTAATTTTCTTCTCACACCGACTAGCATGCCCACTGGGAGAGATACCAAGTTCTCCAAGACATTGGATTGTAATTAGAGGGCTCTGTTCCACTGCTTCTTTAACTTTCTCTGAAGTCCAAAATCAAAACCAGAACCCTAACATACTTGACATTTCTTTCAGTCTTGTGCATTAATAAAACGTTTTTTCTTGCTGCTTCGTAAGGAATACATTTAAGAAGGCACAAAGGACTCTTTTTTAAAAAAAAAAAACTTAATGCATAAATATGTGACTTTTTAAAATGCAAAAATGACTGACCTTTTAAACTTAACTGCAAAGGTCCAAAATAACTGATTACAAATAGTAATCACTGAGATTTCTAGAAAAATGGGAAATTACTGATGGAAAGCGATGTTAAGAATTGCAGAAGTGGCTGCTCATACCAAGACAGCTGCCAGTTGTCCCATTCCAAAAAGTTGCT
The DNA here is from genome assembly GCF_041146395.1 of Eulemur rufifrons. Taxonomy (NCBI): domain Eukaryota; kingdom Metazoa; phylum Chordata; class Mammalia; order Primates; family Lemuridae; genus Eulemur; species Eulemur rufifrons. The sequence continues at coordinate 33,174,898 of NC_090998.1, read as the reverse complement.
GTCTATTTTTGGGGTAGGATATAAGCTCTCAGTAGTACAAGGACACAGATAAAGTTTCTAATTGCATTATTTTTATAAATATTTTAATCGTTTTCTAATGTCAAGACAGAATTTTGATGTTCAATCATTTGCACTTTCAGGAAACTATTTAGCATTCCTTCAACCGTCAAATATATATTGTATTTTTTTTCTCAGCTATTTCTTAAATTAACTGAAATATCTGTGCTACAATAAAATTTATAATTCATTTTAAAGCCATCAAGTAGAATTATTTCCCAAGTTTTTTCCTTGAAGTTGAGATAGTGCAGTTAATAGTATCTCACGTTGGAGAAATCTAAGGCAATAAAGGGTTAGGTTAAAGACCTAGTGTCTTTTAAAAAGGAAAGGAAACTGCATTTGTGTGTTAACACTGCAGCAAACTGCACCACAGATAATGAACTGAAAGACAGGACAACTTGCTCCCGTGTGTCCCACACTGTGTATAGTCCAGTGCACAGCGAAGGGCAGTAAGAGGTACTGCTCTGTCTTAAGGAGCTTAAAATCTAATTGGGAAGACAAAAAAAAAATACATATTAAACTATTAGGGCACTAAACCTTGCAATATTAACTCGGGTGGGATTTCAGAGAAGGGATTAAAAGAAGGATGAGCTAGAACCTTGACACTCCGTACTCCAGATATGGTCCTCAGACCAGGAGCAGTTCTATTGATTGGCGCTGATTAGGATTGTATTATAGAATCTCAGAGCCCTGCCCCCGACCTGCTATATCAGAATCAGCATTTTAACAGCATCCCCAGGTGAGTGCTGTGCGTATTAAGGTACGAGAAACTCTGAGTCAGAACAATGTAAGCACTGTGTCTTCGACCCCATATCACTGTCCAGCAGAGCTTTCTGCGGCTTCTCAATATGACAGCCACAAGTTTATGTGGCTGTTGAGCACTTGATATGTATGTAGTACAGCTGGGGAAATGAGTTTTTAATTTTAAATCTAAAGCTTAATGTAAATGGCTGCATGGGTGTAGTGGCTATCATGTTAAGACAGTGCAAGAGAAGAACAAGCACTGGATTAAGAGTCAAGAGATTTAACACTTGTCCCAACACAGACGCTATTTGGATGACCTCGGGAAAGTGTTTTTAACTTCCCTTTGCCTCAGTTTTATCTTCTGTAGATGAAGGCTTGAATTAGATTATCTTGTAGCTTTATTTCAGTATTACTGCTACCTGACTGCCTCTTTGAGATGGATACGCCATTTTAAGAGTATACTTTGGGCAGAGTCATCAAAGCAGGAAGGGATAAAAGCTGAATTTACGAAGTGGTGATTCCACAAAGGAGGTGAGCATAATTTGCTAATCAGCCCATAGGAAATACTCAGAAAATGTCTTCTTTCCTCCTGTATTTCCAAGGCCTCAATGACTGTCTGGTACACAATAAACACTCATTAAATATTTGTTGAATGAATCAAAGTGATGTTTAAATAAATAATCAAACAGAGTTCATATTCAAGTCCATTTGATTTGGTCAGCATTACTGGTTTTGTTTCAGTTTGGTTTGGTTTTTTTGCTTGGATAGATTTGTTTAAGAATAGTCTCAGGCCCCAGGTAAAGCAAAACTGAGATAATTCAGTAGGCATATTTGTGTTGATTGAAATGTTTTAATTTAGCACCACCTAAATAGGATCTTTATGTTGACATTTTTGTAAACGTAAGAATTGAGAAGAACCAAAACAACTCTATAGGTGAATTACATGTAGTTTTACCAAACAGTTAATTTAAGAGCATTGCTAATTATAATATGTATAGTTACCAGTAGCCACGCCCCCAAAGATGGATAAAGTTTGTCATCATGTGGACGTGATACTTAATGCGTCGTCATGGCAAATAGCGCAAAACCCCTACACATCTGCACACCAAGTAAGGAAAAGTCCTTCGAGATGAAAGGGTGGGCAAGAGAGGTGGGAAGAGGTAGAAGAGAGTGATAAGCAGGGGCGGTTCGGGCAAACTCAACATCAAGAAGCCCAAAGAAGGTGGCAGCATCTCAGCCAGGTGAGCAGAGTTTAGGAATCAGAAATGAGAACCTTCTGCACACGTGTCCAGGGATTCAGGTGAGAGAAGCTGTGAGAACTAAGCTGTGTAGCAGGAGCCAAAGAAAAATTCCCAATTCTGAAGACTGGGGCACATAAGAATGTGGGAAACCATAGCCCAGGAGCCCCTGGTTAGTTTCAGGGCGCTGGACCCTGAGTTTGGGAGGGCAGGTAACGTCCAGCTGCACTGAGGAGGGAGCCGGGTGGAGGACGGATCTGAGGAAACAGAGGAACTGGTCGTGGGGAGAGATCCGCTGGAGGACCTCAGTGTGGTAAAGACCAGGAAGAGTTTGCAGGCCTGACATTATTTTGCAGAAGCTAGAGGCATTTTCAACTTGGGCCCTCTTTGTTCTTCTTTACATTCTATCCCCGGTTTTCTGGATTGACTTCTTTTTTTTTTTTTTTTTTTTTTTTGTTGAGACAGAGTCTCACTTTGTTGCCCAGGCTAGAGTGAGTGCCGTGGCGTCAGCCTAGCTCACAGCAACCTCAAACTCCTCGGCTTAAGCGATCCTACTGCCTCAGCCTCCCGAGTAGCTGGGACTACAGGCATGCGCCACTATGCCCGGCTAATTTTTTCTATATAGATTTTTAGTTGTCCATATAATGTCTTTCCATTTTTAGTAGAGACGGGGTCTCGCTCAGGCTGGTCTCGAACTCCTGACCTTGAGCAATCCACCCGCCTCGGCCTCCCAGAGTGCTAGGATTACAGGCGTGAGCCACCGCGCCCGGCCTCGGATTGACTTCTTTACTTAGCAACTTCATTTCTGGAAATAGAAGTCCACTTCGATTCCCTCAGTTCCAGTTTCTAAGTCTTTGTACCCAAAACTACTGCTACTGCTAATGCCGATCTTTCATTTTTCAGTTCTCTTAATCTTGTGGCCTCTGTACCTGTGGCCTTTTCATTACACTGTTGAGAAGATATTTCTGTCTAGACCAGAGAAGGAAGAATATTTTTTTAAATCAGGTGCTGCTTTTAATGTGCTGTGTTCAGTGTGTAGGTAAATCATGATGTAGGTAAATCATGATGTAGGTATAAGCCGTGCATCCCTCCTTTGCCCTCTGGAGTAGCTGGTGAACTCCAGGGGTGAAGGGGCTCTGCGTTGTTCGTCATCATATTGCTGCACCTAGCAGGGCCTGGCGCACATTAAGTGGCCAATAACTGTTTATTGACTCCTGGGTATTTGCACCTGCATTTCAAAGCTGTGCTTTCCACTTGGTTGGAAGCGTTCTCACTCTAACCATGTGAATTCTCAGTTTTCTCAATGGTCATAAAATTTAGGATCTTTCTAACCACGTTTCTGCTGTTTTGGCTAATATTGGCCTTACTTTGACCCTCATGTCTCTCCAGGTTGCTCTGACTCTAATCCATACCAGATCTCTTCTGGTTGAAAACTCCAACTCCAAATAGCTTCTTTAATTTGTTTGTTCATTCAACTGAAAAGTCCAGGAGGGAATCTTGCTTCTAGCGTGGTTGAATCCATGTGTTCAGTAATTCATAAGGTCTCTGTGTCTTCATCTTCAGGCACGTCTTTCTCCTGGACTGGCTTCATTCTCAGGCAGTATGGTCCATCGTGAAGGAGAGTGCATACCAGCAGCTATACATTCACATCTTCCTCAACAGGTCAGGAAAGCCAGAATTGAGCTCATATGCCACCAGTCATATACCAGCTCTGAACCAGTTCCTGGCCGAGTGTATGGAATGTTCCAATTGCCTAGGTAAAAAGATTATGTGCCCAGCCCTAAAGCCAGGGGTGGGGTCTGCCTCACCAAAACTACCATAGACTGAGAGTAGATGAGGGACAGCATCCCAAAGGAAAATTGTTTTTATCAGAAAAAAGGAAAATAAATGTTGGGAAGACAAAAACCATAGCTACCTACTGCAGCATGCTATATGTATTTCTTTGTCCTTACTCTTAGACATGAATGGTTGGCTGTTTAGTGGTCATAAGGTTGATTCATCTTTCTAGGAACATAAATCTCAGTTTCTTTGGTTTTTCCCAATATCCCCTTTCAAAAAACTGTTCCCTTCCCAACTCGGGAGAGCAATGAGCATCTGGGTGTAAGATACGGAAAGGAGAGGAGTCTACCTAGGAGGGTAAGAGTTCTGACTCCTGAGTCGGCAGATCTCTGCTCCACCCTTTACGAGTTCTGCCACCTTGGACAAGTTACTAACCTCTTGGGTGCTTAATATCAAAGGGGCTGCTGTAAGCAATTCATCCATTCTTATGTGTAGAGCTCTTAGCATGCATTTTATCTATTGCTATTGTTATTAATAATAATAATAACAGCCATGGCTCACACACTGTTGCTGGCCCCTCTGCAGGACTCTGACAGGCTGAAATGGCTCTGGGCTTCTTCCCTCCCTTACTGTAGTCCAGCCAACACTGACCTGCCCTTCCTGAATTCACCCAAGCCCCCATCCACCCAGGGCCAGTACATGCACCTCTGCAGGAAGGTACTTCTTCCCACTCTAACTAGCTACCTCTCATCTGTCAACTGAAGAATCATGAGGTTCATAAATTTGGAAAGGAGAACTTTATTTCTCCTAAAGGGTTGCATCCTACAGGTTGGCTATCTTGCAGGCTGGGGAGCGCAGCCTTGGGCAGAAGCTGAGAGCACTTCTAGGGAGAGGTGAAGGGAAAAATAATTTATGATGAGTAGGGTGACTGAATATACAAATTTAACAAGCTATAGGAGGAGTCATAAATATTTATGGAAAAAGAAACACATGCACACACAATTGAGCTTCTTGCCTCTTTGTGGATCACATGTTAAAAAATGGCAGCTGTTAGCATGATCTGAGGGTGGAGTTTTTAGCCCTTTGACCTCAAAAGGTGAAGCAGAGGATGTGAAGATCCACTGTGCACACCTCTGTAAACTGGCCAGAACCACACCATGGTCAGTGTTCTCTTATCAGAAAGGAATGATGGTCAGTTGTGTTGAAACTTCAAAAGGAAGGGGCAGTTTCAGGTGGTTGGTTGAAATCAGTGGTGGAAAGAGTTTTCTTGAAATGCTGGTTTCTGGCCAGGCTTATGCACGTAATCCCAGCAATTTGGGAGGCCGAGGAAGGAGGATTGCTTGAGGCCAGGAGTTTGAGATCAGCCTGGGCAACATAGTGAGACCCTGTCTCTACCCCCACCCTCCCCCCCAAAATTAAAATATAGCCAGCTGTGGTGGTATGCAGCTGTAGTCCTAGCCTCTTGGGAGGCTGAAGCAGGAGAATTTCTTGAGCCCAAGAGTTCAAGGTACAGTGAGTTATGAGTTACAGTGAGTTATGCACTCCAGCCTAGGTGACAGAGGGAGATCCTGTCTCAAAAAAAAAAAAAAAAAAAAAAAAAAAAGAAAAGAAAAGGAAGAAAAGAAAAGCAATGCTGGTTTCTGCTTAACCCTTAGAAAAGAAAGGCTAATGGGGGTTAGTGAGGGAGGGGGTATAATGAGGTGTGTCCAACCTTCCATCCTGTCATGGCTAGGAGCTCAGTTTTTAAGGTTTCTCTGGTGTCCCCTTGTCCAAAATGGGGTCCAGTCAGTCAGTTGGGGGGGTCTTAGGATTTTGTTTTTATTCTCACTTTCATCAGTTCTCATTGTCAATGGAGAAGAGTTCCCTGACCCCCACCCTGGATCTGTTATTTTCTTTCATTGCACCCTCTTCTTTTCCTTTATTGTCCTTACTACCATCTGTAATTTTCTGTTTGTCTTTGTGTGCTTCTCTTACTGACTATAAGCCCCACTTTATGCAATAAGAAGGAGTTCAGTAATTATTTCTCAATAAAACAAATCAATGTCAAATATTTCAGACCTACTTAAGGGTGGTATGGGAACTTTGCTGAGGATTCCATGAGGAATGTCAGAATAGCTAGACAGTGCAGAGCTGGTGACAGAGAAACATCGAGAGAGAAGATTGAAGAGGAGAGGTGGCCGAGTTTTGTCCTAAGGGCCTTTTTGTGGGTAGGGGGTTGTATGGGCACAAAAGGATGAAGAGAGCAGAATAAGACCTCTGTTATGTGAGGCAGATGCTATGCATGTGACATTCATTTCAGTTTAGTCTCACTTTTTCAAAGTGGATTTTGTCTGTATTTAGCATCTTTGCCCAATTTTATGTATTTTCTCTCTCTTTCTCTCTCTCTCTCTTTTTTTTTGTGGGGCATGGGAGTACAAGGAGGTGTTGGTCACATTGCCTATTTATTATACAATTCCCCCAAGTACTTTGAATGGCAACTTTATAAATAATGGCTATTTATGATTGTTGTCTAGACTTAACAAATGGTTATTTAACAGGCAATGAAATAATTTACCCACAGTTCTTATACTATAATTACACACACCACTTTTAAGGGGCAAATGTTAGGGCTTATGCTCAAAATATAAGTCTTGTTCACAGTGGTGAATTATTCTCTGTGGACAATGACATTAGTTATTCACCAGTATGAAATACAGAACAAAGACAAGTATAGTCATTTTTCAGGGATCAGGTTCTTAGAAAGAGTTGAATGTCTAAGTCATCATAAATCTAATCAATGCTGATTAGAAAATATTAAATAACATACCCATTCATTACCCTCACAGTAGTACAGGCTTATTTGCAAACACTTAGAAAATACAGAAAAGAAAATAGAAAAGAAGAAAAGCAATCCCCAGAGTAGCACAGTAAACATTTTGGTATATTCCCTTCTAGGTTTTTTCCTCCTATTCATGAATGTTTAAAGCACACAATTAGAATCACACTGTACATGTGTCATATGTGTTTTTAAATTTTAATATATCATTAATGATTTTCTAGGTCTGAACATTGTCTATAGCTACATTGTTTAATACTGTAACCAGTAGCAACTGGACAATTGAGCACTAGAATTGGGGCTAGTCTGAACTGAGATATGCTCAATTATAAAACACATACCAGATTCCAAGACAATACAAAAAAAGTAAACATCTCATTATTAATTTTTATATTGATTACATGTTGAGCTATTTCAAATATGTTGGGTTAAATATATTGATAATTTTACTTGTTTCTTTTTACTTTTAAAAATACGCCTGCTAGAAAATTTAAAGTTAGAAATTTCAGTCACATTCTTTTTCTGATGTGCTGGTCTGTAGCATCCTTTTATAGCTGCATAATTTTTTATATGAATAAAATTATTTAGCCAACTCTTAACCAATTCCATCTTGTTGAATCTTCAAAGTACTTCTTATTTTTCAGTATCAAAAATTACTTTCTGAACACCTGTACGTGTCTCTGATTGTTCCCTTAAGATTTACTGCTAAAAGTAAAATTTCTAGGGGAATGGAAATATTTAAATAAGCAATAATGTTATAAATAAATGAATAAACAAAATATAATGTTTTTGCTTTTCATTATTCATTTATCTTTCTCCTTCCAGAGAAAGATATCATTCTGATCATTAGCAATTGCTCATTTTACATTGAATCAAAAACACCATGTCAGCTATCTTCAAATAAATTAAAATTAGCTGCCACTAAGTTGTTTTTGAAGTCGGGTCTGAGGTTTCATGTTTTATGTGAATTGCAAATTGTTGAGTTGGATCTCAGCATTATCCTTCTTTTTGAATTAAAATACATACACTTTAGGTTATTGATTGTAGATAATCATGAAATGGAAAAGATTAACAATGTATAAATTTTCAAACCTTTCTGATTTATCTTTGTAATACTACATGATGGAGGGGAGAGGGACCAAGGAGTTGTGAGCTTAAAAGATCATTTATCAGAGGTCCAGAGTATTTGAACTATTATTGTATGAAGGTACAATCTAACACTATTTTAACACTATTACTGTACAATAAAAACAAAGCTTTAGGATATTTAGCAATAGTATATACCAGATGAACAAAATTATATTTTTCTTGTAATATTAATTGGATAAAATACACTGAAGTTTTGTATCAAATGGCCAGTAGAGCCTCTGTAAAACCTTCCTTCCTGGTTTGCTTAGAAATTTTGTGTTTTGTGTTTTTCTCTAATATCTCTGGGATTCTTTGGGAAAATGTCAGGAACCTTTATGAATTGCTGAACTCTCTTCCATATCCCCGAGGTAGTATTAAAGAAAATGTTGATTCAAGAAACAGAGCTTGTGTTTGACTAGGTAATATAGTACTATTGAGGACTTATTGGACTAAACAGTGACTTGAATATAATTTAGGGGAAATGACTTATGGCATTTCTAAAGTATTGATATAAAATGAAGAGTTTCTGGTTCACCATCAGTGTTTCATTTGAAATAATGAATTACCTTGTCTACCAGTGGAAAAAGAAGAAATAAAGATCCATAATTTAAACCAAGTTGGTTTTCCTAACTTTCCATCTAAAGAATTTAAAGAATCAACACTGCCCCGACTAAGCAGAAACACCAAGCTAGATTTTTCTCCTTAGGCACAAAGGTTGAAGAGATTGAATAATTTTCAGTAGAATAGTATTCAGAACTTCAAAAAATAATTTTTTTGCTTGAGCCCAGGAGTTCCAGACTACAGTGAGTTATGATGGCACTACTGTACTCCAGCCAGGGCGACAGAGAAAGAGCCTATCTCTTAAAAAAAAAAAAAAAAAAAAAAAGAATTTTTTTAGGCTGGACGCAGTGGCTCATGCTTGTAATCCTAGCACTTTGGGAGGCTGAGGTGGGAGGATCACCTGAGGCCAGGAGTTGAAGACCAACCTGGGCAACATAGTGAGACCCCATCTCCACAAAAATAAAAAAAATTAACCAGGCATGGTGGTATATGCCCATAGTCCCAGCTACTCAAGAGACTAAGGCAAGAGGATCACCTGAACCCAGGAGTCTGAGGTTGCAGTGAGCTATGATCACACCATTGCACTCTAGCCCAGGCAACAGACCAAGAGCCTATCTCAAAAAAAAAAAAGAAAGTAGAAGTTTTACTTGGCTTGATCCTAAGATGATAATGTTACATAAGACTCTACCATTTGTATGTTTGGATTATTATTTTGTTGTTTTCCTTTATCTTCCTTCCATCGTAGCTAATCATCCAAAATAAAGATATTTACATAGATCTTTTGTTTCTAATTTGCTGTAAATCTTCCCCATCTTTGCCATCTGATTACAAAAGAGATTTTCTCCATTTATTAATTTTAAAAAGTGTATCTTCAATGAACACCATCTTTTATACACTCCACAGTCTACCTTTTAGATAATGTACATGAAAGTGTAACATGTCATGCTCATTTGATATTTTTCAATTTTAGATCAGATATAATAGCAGTAGAGCTGAAATAAACTAACTTTTTTTTTTTTTTTTTTTTTTGAGACAGAATCTCACTCTGTTGCCCAGGCTGGAGTGCACTGGTTGTCATAGTTCACTGCAGCCTCAAACTCCTGGGCTCAAGTGATCCTCCTGCTTCAGTCTCCCGAGTAGCTGGGACTACAGGTACACACCACCATGCCCTGATAATCCCATTTTTTGTTGAGTTGGAGTCTTGCTATATTGCTGAGGCTGGTTTTGAGCTCCTGGCCTCAAGCTATCCTCTCGCCTTGGTCTCCCTAAGTGCTAGGATTATAGGGCATGAACCAACACACCTAGCCGAACTAACTTCTGTAAGAATCACATTTCTATCTTTTGGTGGCATTTTAAATGAGGAAACATTAGTTTGCTAATATTTTGTTTTGTATAAACAAGTAGAAAAGTACAAGCCCTTCATCCTTACTTGACTTTTGTATCTCCCAAGTAAGTAGACAAGTAGCAGCCACTTTGCCAGTTAAAAGTATGAAAAAAAAATTGTAAAGGTCATTCATTTTATTTCTTTTAACTTGTCTATATAATTAATAGGTTAGTTTAATTCCATATTAAACCTTCACCATCTGCAGAGCTGCCACACAGCGGGGACATAAAGTCCCACAGGAGCATGTTTAAACTGAGTAATTAAGACTACAGAAAAAGCTTCCAGAATAACATGTTGATGACAAATAAAAATCAAAGTAAAATATCTAGTTTTTAAGGACTAGATATTTTTCCTAATTAAAAAAAAAAAAACAACTAAAAGCATGCCATTTATTTTAGTATGATTTTCAAAGTGTTTGTATGTGTAATGCCACAGAGCAAAATAAGTCTGATACACCCATTCATAAAAAAAATAAAAAGAGTTGCAGAGAGGGGCAGTTTTCAAGGGAGACAGACTTCCTTTAGGGGTGGTACTCCAGAAGCAAAGAGTCATCTCAAGAAAAAGAATTAATGGAGGTGCTCCAAGGATTGTTTTTAACTATGATGACAGAGAAGAAGCTGTGCAGTCCTTTTTAAGTAGCACAGCTAATTCACGCGTTCATTGGATAGCTTACACATACGTGGTAGGTATGTGATTATTTTTCCCCACTTTCATTGGCATGTTCTATGGACATTTTCTGAGCATTGACTATGAGAATATCAACTGGAATCTCACTGACTGGCATATTCCAAACATTTCCAATTGTATCAAATTCTGCCTGATTGACAGACTATGAACATTTCTAATGGTTCAAATGTTGAATACAAACATTTGACTTTTTCATAACTTATTAAACTTAGCTATTTAATCAGCTAAGATTTTTTGAACAATAATGTTTTATTAGGAACTGACATTTAAAGGCAGATGTAAAACCAGGCTATAAATATTATGTTCTTTTTTTTTTTTCTTAATATGGAATGCTTCACGAATTTGCATGTCATCCTTTCACAGGGGCCATGCTAATCTTCTCTATATTGTTCCAATTTTAGTATATGTGCTGCCAAAGCCAGCGCTTTTTTTTGTTTTTTGAGAAGACATCTTGCAAATGTTCAGTTTTTCTCAAAATTGAGAGCCCTCCCTGAACAGATTTTTTTTTCCACAGTAAGACTTCCATACAAATTTAGCTTTCCCATGTAAATTTCAGAATGCTTTCATTTCATTTGTTTAATTGCTTTATGGTAAAAAAAAAAAAAAGGTAGAAGATAAAACTTTAGTTAGATGTAAAATAATATAAAGAGTCTATATTAATATAAAATCTATTAATAGTTGGCAGCTTCTGTTTAATAGATTACTTCTCATTAGATACAGATCTCAGATAGCTGCTCAATCTTCCCAGTATCAATACTTCTTGATTATGTCTTACTTATTTAAAGGATTTTTTCGTTTTAATTCCTAACATCTTCATCTGTATTTTCTAAATGAAGAAATCAAGGCACAGAGGGGTTTAGAAGATTCATGTAATTCTGAGACACAGCCCACTGCCTTATGTGCTTTCTGCTTAACAAATTCCACGGGCAAAGCGTTTGCAAAGTGCCCTCCGCGTGCCAGGCACATGTGGGTCTTTACGGGCTCCCTGTAAAGTCGTCCTTGTCATGAAATGGGGCCTTAGCAGTGCTCCATTTTGTGCCTCCTCAGGGGCTCTTGAGTTGCATCTTGGCTTCCACTGTGGGAGGAGCAGAGGAGGAAGCAGTTTTCCCATGGGAAACACACCCTTGGGTTCTACCCTTTCCCGCTGACCCCATCTGACAGCTTCACTTCTCCTTTGTTACCAGTTGTGTTCATCTGACTGTATAGAGATGGTGCTGGTCCACAGTGTGGCATTGGGCACATCATCTTTGACAAGGCCCTCTCACCGTGGCCACTGTGTCATTCAAGCACCAGAGACTACTGATTCTACCTGAAAACTCTCCCTCCAATCTAAGCCCTGTCTCATCATCCTATTGCCGTACTTAAAGCACCTTGTCATTATTTAACAGCTTCCTAACTGATCTTTCTGCCTCAGCCTCTTTCTACACGCTTCTAAACCATTGTTTACACTGTGGCCATGGTTGGTGACCATTCTAAAAGGCAATCCTGATCGTGGCCTGGCCCTACTAAAATGTACCTAGGTAACCCTATATATTACTCACTTTCCAGTCCCAGTTCAAATGTCCTCTGCGAAGCTTCTCTTAATTCACCTGAACACAGTCTTGCCTCACTCGCACCCCAGCCTCCCCACTTCTAAGCACTTTCTTCAAATTTCATTCATACCTCCACTGTAGAACTCTCCCTTCCCAGATTGTAAAGCTGTTCAAATACAAAATTTTTTAAAAATTATTTTTGTTGATCCAAGGTCTAGGCAAATGCCAAGAAATATGCATGAATACATCACTGGCCTAAGTTTTTGCCTACGTATTCCACTGGCTGAGCTCAATCCCGGTCAGAGGTTTCATTGAGATATGGCCATCTGAGCTTCCCAATGAATACACTGGCATCTTGTAGTCCTACAGAACTCTGCTCCATGTTTCCATTTAACATCCCATAATTCAGTCTCCAAGAACTGTGTGGGGATTTTTTTCCACCAACAACCGATCAATCAGTTCTGCAGTAGATACCAGCTGGGTGTCCTCCAATTCAGTTCTGTCACTATCTGCCTGGAGGTAGAGTCGGATCCGCAGGACCGAGTCCCACTTCAGGTGCTGATCACAGTCCCAGGTTGTTTTACCCATGCTCTGGCTACACGAGATCTATCAGGAAAGAATCAAGCCATTGTTAATACAACTAGAGAGGTTAGTGCGACAAGGTTGTAACCTGGCAGCCAAGGCGAGTGGACTGGAACACGCATGCGTGAACAATGACGCCTTCAGGGCACTGGTCAGTGTGGTGCTAGAGGCTGTTGAGTGAGCACGTGTACTGTGTGGCTGTTGCATTCAAAGTGACTGAGCGAGTAGAGCGATGATCTGCATCAAATTTTGCATTAATGCTTGAACATTTCCAACGTGGAAACTATTTGGATGATTCAGAAGCTTTCGGGGATGATGCAATTGAGTACAGCACAAATAAAAGTGTGCACAAACACTTCAAAGATGGTCGAGAATCTGTTGAAAGTGATCCATGTCCTGGAAGGCCTGCAACAAGTAGAACACCTGAGAGTGTCATGCGGGTTAGGTTAAGAGACTCTGGGAGAACTGTCTGAGGTCCCAAGGTGCCTACTTTGAAGGGGACTGAGATGTCATTGTCCTATGTACAATGTTTCTTGTATCTTGTATCGTCTTCAATAAATGTCTCCATTTTTCCTATTATATGGCTGGATACTTTCCACACAGACATCATAAATTGGGGTTCTCACGACCTACTCCTGGGTTTGATTAGTTGGATAGACCCAGGGAGACACTACATTTGCTGGATTGTTATAAAGGATACAGACGAAGGATGCCTAGGCTAAGGCATGTGGGAAGGGGCCCAGAGCTTCCATGCCCTGTCTGGGGGCACACCACCCTCTAAGAACCTGCACGTGTTCAGCTATCCAGAAACTCACCCAAACTCTGTCCTTTTGGGCTTTTATGGAGACTTCATGACATAGCCATGACTGATTAAATCACTGGCTGTTGGTGATCAGCTTAACTTTCAGCCTCTCTCCTCCCTGGAGATTGGGGCATGGGTCTGAAATGTCCTAGCGCTCTAATCACAGCTCGGTCTTCCCTGTGACCACTGCCCATCCTAAAGCTACCAAGGGGCTGCCGGCCACCTGTCATCTCATTAGCATACAAAAAGATACCTATCACTTTGGAGATTCCAAAAATTTTAGGAATTGTACACTAAGACACCCAGGGCTAAGACCAAATACACATTTCACAATATCACAACTGGTGAGTGCCAAAGCTGGCAATGAACCAAAGCTGAATGACTCCAGAACTCATGTCGTTAACCACCCCTGTCTCACTATCTTCCAAAAAAACCCATCTATTCTAAAAACTATCATAACTGATATAAGATTTTAAGATAAATGTAAAAATTTAAATAATGATTATTACTAATAATTTTTATTCTATAGTTTAATTTTGGTCCTTTTATTATTTCAGGAAAATTTTAAATCTATTGGATGAATAGGAACACATTCTAAAAAAAAAAAAAGTCAAGGTTACATAGCTAAAATTCAGGTGCTTGAACCTTTTGTTTTCCATAATAGGCAGTGCTTCAAAATAACCTTGACTTTAAGAATCAAATATTCAATACAAAACAACATTTTGTAGAGCTGTTACATTATACATGTACTTGCTATTTCAAATGACCAGTTTTGTACAGGCCATTATAGTGGAAATAAAATTAGTTTAAAGATAGGAAGTGCCTTGATTAGCTCAATGAAGCCATGGTCAATTCAATTACAGTGTTAAAATATATTTCAGAGGAAAGAATGTTCAGGGTCATAAATTAATTGAACACAGTTGTTCCTGAGCACTTACTATTTACCTGGGAGTGTGTACTGTGCTTGGTGCTTTGAAGATAAATGTTATTTACAAAATGGCTAGTTAATAAATACTTGCTTCAGAATGCTGTGTTTGACATCAAAGATCTTTATCCTGAACTTTGTGGGTAACAGGGTTTCATTTCATTCAAGTATGGTATAGGAGGGTCTTACTGGGTAAGTTTGCATATAGATAAAAGTCGCAGGTATCCAAATCACCTGTTCTGACTGTGTTTATAAATGTATCTCCACCTGTACTACATAATGCGACCCCAGATCTTTACCCTCTCATACATCCATAGGGCTCCTATTTGTAACTGGATCTCTGTTGAGCCGCCTGAAATGCTGAGTGCACATGTGTGTGAAAATTCATTGCCTCCACCAGCCTCCCTTCTCTCCCTTCTTGGTGGTTTGAAGACTCAAGAGAAGTAGTTAATTTCAACCTATTGTTTCAAATGACAAGGTTGGGGAATAGATGTAGTAATGTGAAAAAGAGTTTGTTGAAATATTTAGCAGATGGCCTCTTGTAAATTTGCCTGAAAAGACCTAGTTCCCCATGTCTTTTTTAATTTTTTTTTTTTTTTTTTTCCTGAGACAGGGTCTTGTTCTCTTGCCCAGGCTAGAGTACAGTGGTGTCATTATAGCTCACTGTAACCTCAAAATCCTGGGCTCAAGTAATCCTCCTGCCTCAGCCTCCTGAGTAGCTGAGACTATAGGCTTGCACCATGCCCCCTGCCCTTGACTATTTTTTGTAGAGACATGATCTCACCATGTTGCTCAGGCTGGTCTTGGACTCCTGGCCTCAAGTAATGCTCCTGCCTCAACCTCCCAAAGTGCTAAGATTACAGGCATGAGACACCATGCCTGGCCATTTGAAAATTTTCTGAAATTATTTTTAGAGACAGAGTTTTACTATGTTGTCTAGGCTGGCCTTAAACTCTTCGGTCTTCAGCTCAAGTGATCCTCCTGCCTCAGCCTCCCCAGTAGCTGAGACTACAGGAATGCACCATAGTGCCTGGCTATTTCCCTATGTCTTGTACAAAATTAATGAGTTGCCTCTGTTTAAATTGGGCTACAGGGAAATTCAGAAATTGATCATCTTTAAATGCTTATTCAAAGTATAAAGGGGATTTTAAAAAACTCTTAGAATCACTTTTCAACTAACATGAACTGCTTTGGGACCTGGGTAGTCTTTATAATTAAAATAAGGATAAGATGGTGTAGCACGTGCTTTCTTCATAAAACTCCACTAAAAATTCCTAGATCCCTTAAGATCAAATTTATATAACATATCCATTTTAAAAATAACTGCCAATTTCTTGCTTTAAAGAAAGATTCTATTTGCTAATGGAAAAAGCAAAACTGTGTCTAGCTACTAAAGTAATAAAACTCATTTGATGCAGTAGGGCATTTCCAATAGCAAAATGCCACCCGGGATGCTAAGAAAGGACCATTAGTATACCCAAGGGCCACTCATAGCTAAGGTACATAGATCTTGTTTTCCAATTTTTAGAGTATTTTGGATTGTGTTATATTTATTAAAATAAGATGCATTTCAGATAAATACATCTTCTCTTGGTACATTAGGTGATAATTCTGTTGGCTGTGTTTTGATATAATTTAGAAACCAGATTTACAATACTAAACTTGCAAATTTTGAGGCTAAGACATAGCCTGAATTATCAGAGAAAAAAATCAATAAAATATGCTCTGCCTTGATCTGGTTCTATTGCAAATGGACTCTAGTCATTTACTTCTGCATTATTCAAGTTGTATAAGCAAAGTAAAAAATGGCAGCCCTAAAAACCCTGATTTCACTTGAAATATTTAGGTAACTAAAACCAAATTTAGTTGTTCTGAGCACAATGGTCTCACTCTTCCTTGTTGGTTTATATTGGCATGGTCTTCGCATGAGACATTCTTAACGCTGGAAGAACTGGGACAGTTTAGAAGATGGCTTGTTCTGGGTTTTAATCGATTGGTTAATTTCTACTGATACAGCTTTTAACTGTATTCTCTTAATAACCATTTTGAATTTGAATTAAATTTAATTTTAAAGATATTTCCCTTTATCATAAATATATAATTAGTAAAGAAATATAATGTTTCTCAAAGCACTGTCTTAAATTTTTTGCCATCATTCTTTGGATTTTCAATTAGGTAATCAATATTAGTATGATACAAAGTGCCTAGAGGCACTTTAAGGTTTGTCTTTAACTCATTTATCCCTACGTTAATAGAAGTGAACATACACTAGCACATCATGATTGTCTGTCTGACTCAAATTGTACACATCTTGAAATTTCTTCAAAGCTTGCACTCAGATTGTAGCTTTTCTAATACCTCACTGTATTGTTAACCAACCAAATTCAATCAACAGTTTGATGTTCTGCCTAAATTAAAGAACTTTCTGAACATTAAAAACTTTTGAATTGCAAGTGTATTTTGAAGTTAATGTGGATAACACACAAACTAAAATGAAGCCTCAGTCAAATTATAACAATGTAATTATTTGGCATTGACCTTGCTTACGGTAGCTTGCTACTGTGCAAGGCACTTTCCACATATCATCTCATTTAATCCCTTCACAACTTGGTGCAGTAAACTTTATATTTCCTTTTCATAGTTGAGGAAAATGATGCTAAGGAAGAATGAAATGACTTGCCCAAATCACAAAGTTAGTAATGGGAGAGTCATGTTCTAACTCAGGGCTGTCTGACTCCAAAGTCCACTCCCTGCTAGTATTCTTCTCATGTATATTGACCACCAAGGTCGTACATTTTTCTTTTTCACATTTTAGATTATGTTGGAAAAGCACAGAGAGAATTCAGTCACAGTGTGTATTGGGGTACTAATCTGCTCCCCAGTGGATATTACACGTAACTGTCTGACTCCAGATACACCATGGATCTGATGACCCAAGGATGCAGGGTGGCTTTATAATTTATCATCCATACCTGGACACTAGAGAGGGTGAAAGAGGTTACTGTCAATAACTTTACCTAGAAAAGAGGTACAAACTAGGATTTTCCATACCAGAATGTAACATATAAGTTACTCCACATAAAGCAGTGGTCTCAGGGAAGGCATGTCAAATTGGAACCTAGGTAGAGGGGATTGTGGGTTGAAATATACCATCCTGGGCTGCTGTTAAAACACTCAAAGCCATAGGTCAGAGTTCTGCTTTGTTTTCAAGCTACTCAACTTCATCCCACCCCTTTTAGCCACTCCTTCTAGAGGTGTTTCCTCACCTACCCCATCACTGGTCTAGAATTATGGAGCGCAGTCTTGTATAAAGGTTAACCCAGCTGCAGAGTAATCAAAAGAACAGGACATTTTACTAACCATTGATTAATATCCACTCTCCAAGATCAGAGGAGGGATTGGAGTTGATCAAATACATTGAGCCACAAAGGTCTGAAGTATCTCTTGTATTTGGTAAAAGCCTAAAGCTGGTGCTGAAAATTCAGTAAATGCCTATTAGCAACAATGTGAAGGCAACAGGTTGGCTCCCTGAATAATGCCAAGAATTCTTCATGTTGAAGACATTTTTCAATATTAAAGATGGTGAGGGTTATATACTAAAAGAGAGAAGTAACCCTTTTTTGCAACATTTCAGGTCTGACTTTCCTACCTAGAGAATTATCAATTCTCAAGCTGTGGCGCATTTCATTTTTACTTCCTCCAATAAATTGGAAAACTTACCTGATATTGGCTCTATATCTGTTGCAATATTTATACTTTTTAAATTATTTAGTAAGTGCAATTTACAGTTTATCAGAAGGCTATAGGGATATCATTGCTAGTGTTTCAAGAAATATAAGGTGCATTACTCCTGCATCAATCAGTTAGTAGATGGTGTAGCATTTCAAGGTCATGTAACCGAATGTTCATATTGAATACAGTTTAGTTTTAAGTAAAAATGGGATTAAAATTCATCTTATAACTTCTATATAGGTAAATTCAATAATGTTTTAGTTTTAAGATGAGAAGACAGATGCAAGGGACAAATAAAGGAAAATTCAGGACCACTGAGCTATTTTTAACACTTTCAGATTAAGTTGGCAGCTGTTGTTCATGTCAGGACTTAAATAACTTTGCTTTGTTAAAAAATAAATCCACAACATATGGGTTTCAGTATGTTGTATATTTATTATTTGTACTTATTAGAGAAAGGCACTTCAGTTGAAAAAATAAGAAATTCTCCAGGGTATAAAAATTCATTCTTGTTAGCAGGCAAGTGATCATAGTGTTATAAAGATAGCTGTCCTCAAAAAGTTCTGATCCTTTTAATTTAGGCAACTTTTACAGTAAAACCAGTCTTCTTGCTAATGGAATGAAGGCATTACATTAGACCAGGTCTTAAATTCTTTTGTTTTTGGAATTAAAAACCCAGGCCTTAAAAAGACATTCTGAGACCTTTTAATTCCTCCTTCAAACTCCAGAAATGTATGCTTATCTGGGGTACAGAAAGAAACCCAACTATTATATAGAAAAAACATCTTTCAGACTACCCAAGAAAATACCTCACTCTTCTTGTTAAGTACCTAGTTAAGTGTTTAATAACACATTTGCCTTTTACCAACTGAGATTCTTCTCTTCTCCCTTCAAACCAGGACCTCAAGGGCTGCAGGGTGTCTTTAGGCCTGGAAGAGGCAGCGAGGCTGGTACAGTATTCGACGATAGCCTTAAAAACCAGCCTCTGGAAAAAATGAAATAGGGACCTCTGGTTAAAGATGGAAGACCACACATTTAGTTCGGTCCCCTTTCAAAATTTCATTGAAATGACAGCAAATAAAGTATTTTCTAAAAAGTGATAACCCACAAATATGAAAAGAATAGGAAAGACGAAAATAACAAATTTTAGAGTCTGGAAACAGGATTGTTAGTAACTCATTTTAGAAAACCCAAGGAGGCAGATCCTAATCTGGAAGTAGTAGAGAAAGTTGAAAAGCAATCTATGTTATACCATAGAACTCCCAAAAGGCTCAAGAAGGTTTATCCTTTGGTGAGGGTGGAACAGAGGTTCTCTGAACTATGAGACACAGGCACAGTTGAGCATGGGGCACCTTACCCAAACCAGAAGAATCAGAATCAGGTAACACATCTCAGCTTGGCTTCTACATCATTCAACCAGTATCACCCCCTAGGCAGGAGATGGGAAGAGTATTCTCTGGAGAATCTGGTTAGCCAAAGGCTGGGGGTGGGGGTGGGGGGTGGGGGAGTGTGGGATAGGAACAAAACTAAAGAAACTGATACTTGGGGTTTCCCAAGGAAACAGCCCAACCTAGATCATCTTAGTTTAAAGGGAAGCAGCGTCAGCAAGTTCCCCTTCCCTGCCCCCATCTTCCCAAACATAGATAACTTCAATCAATCAGCTTTTTAGTATGTCACTCTTAAATAGGAACAAATCACCAAGGATCCTCAGAGATTGGAAGAAATATCTAATATGAAATGAACATCTCATCAGATGATAATGGAGAGAAAAAAAGAAAAGAACAGAGAGACACAGTAAGAGCAGATAGAACAGATACTATCCAGGGAGAACACTTAAAAAAAATATATATATATATCATTAATATTGTCTGAGAAAGAAGATATACCCAGTAAGCAAGAACAGGATGCTACAAAAAAAGGAATCTTCATGGACAAACAAAGGAGCTCTTGGAAGTTAAAAATATTTGAGAAGAAATGGAAAACCATTCACTAGAAGTCTTAGAAGCTACAATATAGGAATTTACTCCTAGGAAGTAAATTGAAAACACAAAGAAATGCAAAATAGGAGAGAAAAGATGAGAAAATAGGAAGTCCAGTCCAGGGATCCAACATCTAAATAGCAGGAGAAAATGGATGGGGAGATTATCATCAAATAAATAATTCTAGAAAATTTCCTGAATGGAAGGACATAAATTTTGGGATTGAAATACTTACCAAACACCCTGTACAGTATTTGAAAAATAGACTCATACCAACATACATCATCAGGTAATTTTAGAATACTCAGAACATAAAAGGTCCTAGAACCTTTCAGAGATGAGGAAAACAGATTTCATGGGAAGGATGAAAAATCACTATGGTAACACCGGAAGCTAGAAGACAACACAGTATCACTCTCAATGTTATAAGGAGAAATCAGTCTAGGCTTAGAATTCAGTACTCCACCAAAGTAGCATTTGAGATTAAGGGTAGATAAAGGTATTTTCAGACATGTAAAGTTTCAACAATTTTACATTCCATGAAAGAGTACATGGATGGAGTGAAGGTAGAAGTTAACAGATAATGCCTTAAAAAAAGAAGGTAAAGAAAAAAGTAGTGACATCAGTATGCCGACTTGAGAAATCGAGGTAAATAGTAAAAGAATCAGCTAAAAGAGGTGAACATGGTTGCATTTGGGAAGCAGAAAAGGGGAGAAACTGCAAACTGCTGTTTTTTAAAACAAACCCTTTAGAACTGTTTAATTTTTAAACTTTGTACTTATGTAATTTTAATAAATTTAAAAAAGAAAAAAGGAAAAAATGGAATAGGCCAGGATGGGCAAACAAACTTTCTTCTCATTTTTGTTTGGTAATGTGGGTCTTTCAATTTGACAAGTCCTTTGACAGCATATTATAGATAAATTGTTCAGATTTAATTTTAGCTCTATCAGCCCTTGAGTTTCCCAAGGTGTTTCTGTTGGTCTGTGTGCATTAGTGAAATCATTCTTTTGTAACAATAATTAAGTTATATTTAGATAACTGTTTCCTATGGGAACACTGACAAGAGATTCATGAAGAAAAAAAAAATGATGATCTTTCTTCTACCAAAGAATCATGAGATAAGAGAACTAACTGGTGGGGGATTTTAATAGTTTTTCAACACACAAGCACACACAGGGGAAAATATGAAATGCAGAAAATAAAAGGTTTTTAAATCCCAGAATAGAAGACATAGTTCTAGTTGCTGTAACCTGAAACTAATTGTTTTTATTAGATCATTAATGTTTCATGCTTTGGGGATATGTTTGTATACCATACTGTTGGACTATTTTATTGCAGTGATGATGCCTCAAAGGATTTTGAAAAGCACCAAATGAATTTTGGAATGGTTATAGTCTTGGGGCTACGGCATATACTCTACTGAACAGCTTCCTAATATACAATGAAATTGTATCCATATTTTATTATATAATAATTTTTAAAAGGAGACACTAAAGCTTTAAAAATGGAGAGACATAAAAATGAGGACAGCATTGAAGATATGTAACAGAGGGCATAGATAGAAAATTACTTAAGGGCAAAGAGCAGCTCTTATTCATTTTTATTTTTTTAAACAAACAGGGTCGTGCTATGTTGCCCAGGCTGGAGTGCAATGGCCATTCATAGGTGCAGTCATGGGTTTGAGGGATCCTCCCGAGTAGCTGGGACTGTAGGTACATGCCACCATGCTCAGCTCTATCATTTAACAAATATTGAGTACCTACTATGCACCAAGTACTGGAGCTACATCAGTGAACAAAAAATGGATAGAAATCCTTGCCTTCATGGAGCTTACATTCTAGTGGGGTGGGGGGTGAGGGCAGGAACCAAATGTATTTGTGATTACATAAAATACATAGGATGTCAGACGTGAATAGGTGCTAAAACGATAACTTAGGAAAGAAGGATGAAGAGTATGGGGAGGGAGCGAGCAGGGGATGCAATTTTGAATAGGGTATAATAGGCACACCAGAGTGCTTGCTAAAATTATCTTTTGACAAAGAAACAAATCTGTCCATCTCTGGGAACTTTGTCTGAACTCTTTATTTGGTTTAGTAATAGGAGCATCCTTTTGGGCATTCAGGCACATCACTGGGGCTAAAGCAAAGATAGGAACCTGGAAAGAACTAGGGCAAGGTTGATGGAATATTGAATAGCACAACCCCAGTGGGGGTGGAGTGAGGGTATAAGGAGAATCAGATGAAGACCTCGGCTCACAGACCTTGCAGTCTTATTGGTCTTTAGCAAGGGCAAGCACTTTGCAAAGTACAAAAGATTCCCTATAATAGTGGGAGGGGAGATCGTTTGCTTGTTTTTAAAACATTCTTTGCATCCTAGGATGTACAAAGCACAATCTCTAACTTTGAGAAATAAAGAAGACATTTTAAGTAAACCTTTGATCTAGAAGATATCAAGCTGTTCCCTATTCACCCTCTGCTTCTAGCATCTAGGTGCCTGGGTGTCTTTGAAATAATACTATTTATATGTGTCTCTAATACACATCTCCAAGAACCTCAAGGGTAAGCCTTCAGTCATTTTCACAGACATTGGATTTCCATATCCCTTCTCCTGTGGAACCTGATTTAGGAAAATAGGTTTTTGATTTTCAGGGAAGTTAAACAAGGCCAACAGATCAGAGCTCCCACCACCATTACAAGGCCAGACTGACAGAGGAAATTCAATAAATCCTGCTTTCTGTTCATCTCATACCTGTAGGCTCTCTCTTTGCACCCTGCAAACCAGTATAGTCTTTTATTCTTATTTTTATCCACATCTGCAAAATTCATGTGGACACCTGCAGATTATATCTGCAGACATGCTTCTTTCTCTCTTCCTCTCTCTCTTTCTCTCTCTAATTATGTGCCAAGGATGCAGCCCCTGAAGCTCAACTTCCATTCCTCCAGCAACCTCCTCACCTTAGTAGAATAATGAGACCCTGTTTCTTGAGAATACAGTGTTCAGAGTAAATGGTGTTTAAACTGAAGTTTCCCCCTGGCTTTATTGGTAAAGACAGAGAGTCCTTGACTACTCTGCAGCCCCAATGCCCTTGACTATCCTGCCTGGCCTTTGTTGTGGGATGAGCTTTGGAACTTGTGTGTAAACATCACAGTGAGGGGCAAACTCACGCATCTTCTTTGCTGTGCCTGCTTCTTTTGAAGTGTTTGGTGATTGTACCATTGTCATGCCAGTTGAGGAATCCTTTGTTTTACAATGGCAAGGCTCAGAAGAGCCAGCAGATAAGACTTGGGACCCTGGTGTGAAACTGACCCTTTGAACTAGGAAGAATCTTTTCAGATAAGCAAGCCTTGGCATTTTTATCACACAACTTTTTATTAGTGCTGTTAACAGAGCAGGTTAGTGTCTTCACAAGGCACGTAAATAAAAGTTTTTCAAGCTCTTCCCTAATAACACAGACTAGGACATGGGCTCCTTTTTTTTTTTTTTTTTTTTTTTCAAAGATGCAAACTTTCCAATTGCCCATCTCAATAACGATCTTTGGGAAAACAGCATCAATTTGGGGATATTTATGCTTACTCATAAAAAAAGATTAATTATATCAGGAATAAAACACAAATGAAACCCAACGAAAGACCTTTTCAAGAAAATGTTATGCTTCCTGCCTTAAAAATGATCTTGATTATCTTTCGGACCAAATGGCATGAGCCATTTCTTAGTAAAGGTCATTGGCAGAACAGGAAGTAGAAAAATAGAATAAGCAGTAGTCTTTTTTTTAATTGACATTTTATGTTAAAGTCCTGAGTGTTTCCCGTCTTGGATATTCTCAGAAAATGGTACCTTCCTCATTCAGCCAATCGGCCACTCAAGACACCTTTGTCCCGTCCCTGCTGTCTGCCGGCCCAGAGCTCAGCACCGGGTGTGGCGCTCTCATTTTCCCTCCTCCCGAGTCTTCCAGCCCCACAGAGAGCCCAGATAGCCAACAAACAATGAACACAAAGGGGAAGCAGAAGACTGTGGGGAAGTGACTGGCGCTGTTGGAACATTCTTTTTGATACCGAAAGTCTTCTGGAACTTTATTCTGGAGCAGGCTTTTAAATGCAGAATTTCATTTTCCTTTTTCCATGGTTCTTTGAGAGTTTCCATGTTTTATGTTCAAGTTTTCTCCTTAACTTTTTCTTCATATTAGCCTAAATGCATCTCTAGGAAGTTCTCCAAAATAGAATTTTCCGTTTCAGACTAAGGGGCTGCAGGTGAGACAAGGAATTTAGGGTAAATGCCTTAGAACTTTCATCTGAAGTTTCATACTGTCTAAACCCCAAAGGGACAAAAAGGCCCTGTTGTGGCTGCTCAGACTTTCAGGCCCTTTGCTGGCTGTGCTCTTGGTGACAGCAGGGCTGGGCAGACTGTACGGGCTGTCGTTCTCCAAGGGAGGACACGCTGTTGTTTCTACTTCACTCTGGGTGTAGCAGCGGGTTCTAAGACAGCCTTTTGGTTTAAACTGGTCTCTTTTCCTAGGTTTTCTAGACTGAAGAAATTGGGAATTACAGGATTTCACAGCCAAAAGGCCCTTAGAGGTCATCTGCCATTTAGTGGGTGAGAAACTGAGCGATGTATGGAAGAGAACTTCCAGCCAGTTGGTGGTGGAAGTGGAACTCCAATGACGCCCTGCTGTCCCTCTCCATCCCAGCACCAGGATAGAGCCCCACACCCTGCAAGGACCCCGAAAGTGCACCCCACTCTGTATCAGTCCTCCTCTTCCTTTCCGCTGCTTCGGGTACCTCTCTGCCCATCTGTGTTTGAAGCCAGGCGATTTTGAGATGTTTTCTATGTGTTCAACCTAAAGTAAATTTGTCTCTGTATTTTTTTTTAACCTCTAAAGCATAAAGCTATTTATGAACCAACTCCTTCTCAATGAGTTCCATTGATGAATTTTACATTTCTAACTTGGTACATGTTATATACCAGTGTATACAATGGTTGAGCCCAGATCCATAAAGGTTGAGAACTGCAGTGGGGATTTACAGATTGATTACCACTTGCCTTTTCTTTCTCCCCCAAACAGTAGCTCATTTGTGGGAATTACCTTAAACATAATGTTCAGGCGTACTTGAATTTTAAGCCAAAAAAGTTCAAGGTAATGGTATAGGATATTCTAATAGGAAAGTATGTTGTGCTAAGATTATTACCATGTAATAAAGTTCATAGTGCCCCTAAGCAGCATGAGCATGGGGGATCCTTTATAAAAAAGTATTTAGGGCCAACATTCCACCCCTTCTTCTTTCCCTGTGCCCTCCCTCCTTCTCAGAGCTACATTCTCCAAACTTTTCATTTTCTATTATAACCATGATAAAAGAAGGGTTATTATCTTTTCATGAGGTTTTTAAAAATGTAAAAGCTATATCTCAATCACGATTAAAATATATTTTCACTGTGGCTTGTTTTGTTTGTAAAACCCCAAAGTGACAAATTGATGGATTCATTCAAATGGGATTGACATCCTTGCATTTTATATCCTGGTAAAAATGACACAGGAACAGGAGGAGTTGTCATCTTACCCAACTGTGTAGCCTCAGCTAGGTATTTACCTTGTTCTCTGGCTAACAAGGAAAAATTAATGCCGTCAATACCGCGATGGAAGCTGGTGATAAGCTCGTGTCTAGTCTGTCATGTGACTGGCCACAGTCCTCTTCTGTTTCTCTGCTTTAAATCAACACAGATGCTTTGGCTTTGTACGTGTCAGTTAACATCTTAGGCTCTGCAGCCTGCTCAGTGCAATGGAATCATCATTGTTGGTGTGATGGGCACTGGAGATTAGTTCGTCCGGAAGAATTCTTCCTCACCATAATATGATAATAATAGCTCAAGAAAGATTCTTCCGTGCAATAAAACAAATCCAAAGACTGAGCAAGAGTAAAGCTATAGAACTGGTGCAAGAAGAAAGGAAAAATACTATAACAGAAAAAGAGCAAGAGATACAATCGTAAACAGATCGAATCATTTGTCAGTGGCCACTTTGGGGCAAATAGCAAGTTGTGGGACAGGAGAAACCTTTTCTGTCCTCTGTCAAGTCAGTAGTGTCCCAGTGAATTAGAGTATGTTTAGTTCAAAAGGGTTCAAACCCCTTCCCAGCTTTTTTCTATAAGGGTCCTGTGTTTTGTTGTGTTTCTGCTTTGTCTACACAACTTGATCTGCTTAGTATTTTCAGTAAATATCCCCTGTCCCCTGAATGACGTGATCTGCCTGCTATGTGTCCATGTGCTGGGACACTAATGAACACTGGGAACTCAAGGTGACAGCAGCTGCCCCGGCAGCCTTTAAGTTCCAACAGCCCTACCCAGCAGGAAGGCAGTTAATTTACATCCATGGGAGCGGTATTCACCTCCAAAGCTTCATGAAAATGGAGCTTATGCATAAGAAGTGTGTTGAAATTGCAGAAACTATGCATGATTAAAATTAAGCATTGCATGTCCCCAAAATAATGGGTTTAGATATTAGATAATGAAATGGCTTTGATTTTTAATCCCACCCTACAAACATTTTTGAGAAACTATAGTTCTCAAAGGTTTTGTAGATAAAACCAGTACCACACGCCATGCCAAAAGAACAGTTTTGGCTCAAACAATTAAAGAGAAGTTAACTTTCACTTGAGACAGACATCTTAACTAAGGTGGGTCAAATCCCTAAAATCACACTTATCCTTTCAGAACTTTTCATGAAAGAGTTCCGAGATTCACTCATCAACGTGGGTGCTTCATAAGCAATATTGCAGACCTTGCAATGTCCAGATAAAATTTTGCATCAACCAACTACTGAATGAAAACTTAAAGTAACTCTTTGTTCTTATTCCACAAATTTACCACTTTTTTAGGAAAGCTGGTAACTAAAGTGAATGGTGTCTCAAGAACAGTGGTTCCTAAACCCAGTCACAAACTGCAGTTATCTGGGTCCAAATTTCTGGGTCCTAACTCACACTTACTGAATCAAAATCTATAAGGATATGGTCAAGGCTTCTGTATATTTTAAGAGGCTTTCCAAGTGATTCTTACATTGCCAGCCAGCCCAGCATCCATTGCTGTTTGAGCACCACTGATAAATACAACCTAATTCCCAGGCAAATGTAAGCGCTTTTTCCTCATTCTACAAATAGAATTTTTTAATCCATTTAATAGACATTTTTGGAATACCTATGCAGGACAAAACAATTCAACCTTTGCTGAATTAACTGGCCTCCAGCCCACAAAACACACACACAAATCCAAACCCATCTATCCACATGGCTATGTCATCAAGGGGGTGGGCCCTTTGCAGTCATATTGGATTCTAACCCCCAAAACTGTGAAGTGGCCATTTTTTAACCTCACAGACTGAGACTGAAGGGCTGTAAAGTCCTGTCTGCAAGAAGAGAAAAATGAAGTGTTAACCAGAAAGAAGCAGAGGCAGGAATGAAGAGAAAATGCTGTCTTGATTTCTGAGGGTTTTCCATTTCTGAGTTGCAGTCATTTTCTGAAGCTCAGCTGCGTTCCAGCCCTTGGATGAGTCTGAGACACCTCTGTATCCTTCCATTAAATTATTGCTCCTCACCCTTTTCCTCCTTAAATGAGTTTGGTTTCTGTTACTTACAACCACAGAGTCCTAACTAATGCAAATCTCATTCAGCATTTTCAGTGAGGCTCAATTTACATCAACAGTCGCTCTGTAATGTACCTCCCAGGCTTGGGTGCCAGGGCGAGGGAAGCTGCCCCATCACTAGCGTGAGCTCCAGAACAACCCAGTTCCGTGCAGAGTTTCAGTCTACTAAATGTGTTTTTTTGGAGGCAGGTACCCTTTGATTCCCACTTGGAATATTTCTCCTTAAAGTCGCTTGAATTACAACTAAGCACTTTCCCTGTACTCTGCTCACCAAATTTCCCCGAACAAGAAGTTTCCTTTCCTGGCACCAAGCCCAGGACTCTTGTCCAGCAGTGGCGCCTCTGAGCTTTCTGTGGCTCTGTTTTCAGAAATCCGCGCTCGACTTTTAACATCCCCGCTTGTTAAGTGTCCTCATATTTTATCATACCGACTTCTCTTCAGAACCGCTTTTCTTCACATCTCGTTCCCACCCACTTTTTTAAAGCCATCCACAGAGTTGATATTCCAATGTCATTCATTATTTATTATTTAGAACTTCTAAAATTCACCTCTGATTGTTGTGAGGAAGCAGGTTATTTTTTCTGTTTTTTGCCACAGACCTAGAATTTAAACTAGAAATTTGTCTCAAACCGCTTTTCCCCAAGAATTCCCTCTTGTTACATAATTAAATCAACAGAACCCCCCTTTGGAATTATAGGATTCACGATGGGAGGACCACGAGGAGGCGTTTCTGGAGGTTGTGGGAACCTCCAGCCTGAGGCAGCATTCAGCCCTTTATGAAATGAGTTGAAAGGGCGTAAAGAAGGTTAAGGATTCCCACAGCCGAGAACTACCCCAGGGGCTGGGAACACTCTCCTGTGAATTGATTTCATGCATTCCCATTTCTACAACTAGAAGATCCCAGAAGAAAAAATCAGCTTTCATAATCTGTTACTTTAGTGCTTTCCTTGGAGCAGATAGTGAAGTCAATGGCTCTCACGTAATTGTTTGTTTTGTGCGCCTGTGTTCCCCTGAGCAACTCAAACAGACCATCTCCTGTGATGGTTCTGTAAGGTCTGCGCTCTTTCCTCAGTGGTTACTTTAGTTAAGATCTGTATGGTGATAGTCTATTTTGGGAAAATTCCAGGGATTTTAGTGTGTCTTAATTTCTTTACTACCCGGCCCCCCAGAGAATCTATCCCCTTGTGTAAAATGAGTGCGAGGGAAGTCGGGACATGCTCATCCCAGGTGGAAGTAACTAAGCCCAGGACTTTACTAGATAAGTAACAGGTGTGAAGTGTTGTCAAAAGGCTCTTCTCTTTGACAGCTGAATTGAGCCATAAAATTTTTGAATAATTTATGCAAGTCTGTGGGAGCTCAGATCTAGATTGTTAATCCCGGGCTCAGAATGTACCAGTGTTGATTTCACCATGAAATGCTTAAAGTTAATTTCTTGTTGTGTCTCCTAGCTTTGGCCTAGGTGAAAACATTCAGATTGCCCCACAAGTCAAAATTAATTTAGTAAACTATTATCCATGGGTTTAAACATCTTCTGTTTTGCTTTTATGTAGAATCAGAGTTTATCATAATCATATGTTCCCATTTATATTTTAAAATATTACAAGATGGCCAAGACTGGGGTTAAGAAACCTTTTAAACATCTTTAATTTCAGTTTAACTGCTAAGTTTGCATACTCTTCTTGTAAACTGGATTTTTCCTCCTCAAAAAAAGAAAAGCAAAGCAACATGTGGTTTGTTACATTCATTGCTCTTCTTAGCCTGTTTTGCATTAGGAGGTTATGGAAACCTAAAACTGAAAGCTCCATAAAGAAAAACCTTACAGGGAAGGAAAGAAATAGAGAAAAAAGACATCTGAGACCCGGCTCTTTTTCCCCATTTGCCCTAAAAATACATTCCAGTGTAAAATGTGGGTCCTTGGTAGTTGGAAGTAGAAAGGAGCAGAGAAGCAAATAATTTTTTTAAAAATCATACCTACTAAGTACCCCAGTGAAGTGGAACCTTTATTTCTCCTTTAAGAACTATCTAAAACATAAAACCATCTAAAAAAAAAAAAAAATTCCCAGCCCATTTTGCAAATTAATTGTCAGTTCCTTCCAAACAAAAACTGCCACCAGGAATCCACCCAATGAGGGTCATAGCTGCCACACCTGTTGGCAGGCTTCTAGGGGTAGCATGGCAGAGGCCCCAGCTCACTTTGTTCTAATTGCTTCTAGCAATGTTAATGGTGACACTGAATATTTTCCTCATGATGCACAGAAAATTCGCTGTCCAGATAATGCATTAGTAGTCATCTCGAATTCTTTTCTCTCTTCTAATTCCACTATAAATTAAATTTGTTATTATACGGCATCTGCATCATAATGCCTAGATGTTCCTATTATAGGCTTTCAAGTATCCCAAATATTTATGTATGTGATCATCATATTTATTCTCCTGAAGAACTCTCTTAATTAGGCACGAGAGACAGAATGACAAGCATTTTTCTGTAGTAGATTTTAATTTGCCTGACTCTGTTAAAAGAAAAAAACTGCACTTCATGAAAGATATTCTTAGGAATCAGTTGCGTGTTGGGGAAAGTCATTTTAAAGGTTTTTGGAAATGCAAGAAGATGATCATAAGTGTCGCTTGTGTAGGAATTTGCCCTGCTCTTTTATTCTTTGAGTGGTGGCTCCATTTGAAGAGGTTGTCTAACAATATCATCGGATTCTTTTGAACAATCTTTTGACTCTTCAGTCAAAACGTGTTGTCATAATATTACTTCCTATGTAATACTTTTAGTCTTCACTAAATCGCTCCCACTTCCCAAACATACTTTTCCAATAGGTAGAAAGTAGCATTTCAGAGATTCCTGGACTCTTGTTAGAATCTATTGAAAGAGAAGCTAAAAACTTCAGAAGTGGTTGATGATGGAAACATGGTCTGATCTATTATATAAGCAGCAATGTAGCCAGCAATCTTAAAACTGAAATTAGAGGCTGCGTTAAGTAAAAATGTTTGGGCTTCAGTAGGAGTAGAATGTCTTTATAAGCCCATGTGACATGATTTCTAATAGTCTCCTATTATTTGAGCTCATCAGCAATAAATGTTTGTTGGGGACATATCAGTAGAGTTGCTGAGAAATGCTACCAGACAGATTATTAATTCTATTGCCTTTTTTTTTTCATTTGTTGCAACTGAACTGAAAGACCTTAGTAAAAATAAATAAACCAAAAATGTATTATGGGCCTGTGAGTTGAGCTGTAATCATTTTAGTCTGACACGTGTATTAATGGCTGCATGATTCCAGTGCCTTTTGTCTTTAGGGTGTCACGTGAGACACATTCAGTAGAATGGGTCACACACACACTCACAAATTATAAACTGAACCATTCTTATGGTCTGCCCTTTGTCCAGCATGCTCCGTCTCAAATTGAAGAGGTGATGGCTGAGCTGCTGAACCCATCCGAGAGTGATATCCTTTGAGTAGGAGCTTAGTACGTACTGATACTGGCAATGACTAACAGGCAACAGAGCAACTGTTATAGGAAGATCTTCAAATACAGGCCTGTTTTGTTGTAGTTGAACAATAAAATGATTTTGTGTCTATAGAAATTAAAGCAGTACAATGAACTGCTTCAAAAAGCTCAGGGTCTCCTTTGTCTGAGGATCCCCAGGGTTGGTGGTGGGGGTCCCCTATGTTTCTGCCTTTGAGCTGTACAACTCTTTGGTCCTAAAGGCCAGCAAAGCCAAAATATTGTTACTGAGGTCACGTGAGACTGACAATCATTGCTTCATTGCTGGCTGAATTAATATGGTATTAAAAAGTTTTAGACTTATTCTTCCTACACGCTGGTGATGCTGCTAAGGAAAAAGCTGGGGAGAGCAAAGCATTGTATGTTGCCATTTATAAGAAGCTTTAAAAACAAATAATATAATAGTTTAAGTGTCAGACCGGGATTTGAATCCAGGTTCCCCCACTAATTAGCTGATGGTTTTGAACAATTTATCTTACTTTTTTCGTTTATAAAATGAGGAGAGTGACAGTAAGATCCACATTATCATGTTGTCATAAGGATTTTCTTTAAATATGTACAGGATTTAGCACAATGCCCAGCATACAAGTACTCCATAATCATAGCTGCTGTAACAATAAGAGAGGTTCATTTGGCACTATTGTGTTCTTACTCCATCTGTGAGCAAAGATAAAATAATGACATTACACACTATATGTCAAAAATGATTCACAGTTCTATGACATACTTGACTCCACATTCTACACTGACTTTACCACGGAGTCACTAAATAGTCATTGAAAGGAAGGCCCCATACCAGGTGCTCAAAGGAATGCTGTAAGGAAATGCTCATTTTCCCTTAAAGGGTGTTAACGATGTTCATGACCTTCAGATCCACTTAGACCCCACTTTTATCCCCAAAAAGCAGCTTCTTCACTGTGGTCATCTGCAGAGAAGGCATACCCAGCTTTTCCTTTGAAAGTCCTCACTCCCTTCTTTTTCTACACCAGCCACTTCCACTCTTAGCCTAGGGATCGTGTTTTGTCTCAGACTAGCCTTTTTTTTTTTTTTTTTTTTTTGAGACAGAGTCTCACTCTGTTGTCTGGGATAGAGTGCAGTGGCTTCATCATAGCTCACTGCAACCTCAAACTCCTGGGCTCAAGCCATCCTCCTGCCTCAGTCTCCCGAGTAGCTGGGACTACAGGCATGCGCCACCATGCCCGGCTAATTTTTCTATTTTTTGTAGAGACAGGGTCTCACTCTTGCTCAAGACTAGCCTAATTTTCGATTTTACTGCTTCACACACTCTAAGGCCGATCTTACCAATCTCCTGTCACATTATGTTTTATTTTTATGTCTTGAAAATTATCCCTTAGTATGCTCTATTAATGGCCTGGTTGTGTTGGATTTGGAGCAGAGGAAATGGGTGTGGATAAGACAGTTTAGCATACGGAATCATAACGTGCCACATCAGGATTTGGTACTTGTGCAACCAACTGGCGAAAATCCACTCCTGTAGTCCCGGCTTCTGCACCTTATCTAAATTAACCAAAGTCTATTCCGTCAGCCGTCTGCATTATGCTCAGCACTGTGAAATAACAGACAGGGGCAGATACTGCTCTCAAGAAGCATCTAGTCTAGATTGAAACAAGATTAACATACCCCAAATTATGAGCTGATAGCTCTGGAGGGGGTGTCATGTTTTTGTGGTCTGTGTTAATCCAGCAATTCAACATGACCGGTTTCCCTGAGAATGGCTGGATACTGAACTATTTGGGGTTGGGTTGCAGAGGGAGAATGCAAGCACTTGGGAAAACTCTCTGAAGGAACCAGAAACACTGGAAGGTCTATTTCTCAAAAACATATCTCTTCCATACATTAATATTAATCAAAATAATGGCCATAGTCCAACCTTATTGGCAGGTTGGGATGCTGAGTGGGAAGGTTGAGCTTCCGGGTTATCCCACAGGTGTCCACACATAGGAAGAGAATCACAACACTCCAGTTAATAGAACTTCTGATAGAAAAAAGAAAATAAGCAGTAATTTTGGTGGCATGTCTGGCCTGACTAGAACGGCAGTCTTGGGACTAACGAGAGACCTGGAGCAGCGGGAGTGCAGCATAGAAGCCCGTGGTCTCCTGGGGCCTCAGGGAACGTTTCCTGGGCTCATCCTGAACTAAGTCTTGCAGTAAGAGTTAGCCGGGCTAAGAAAAATGAGTGGTTGGATGACTCCAAGTAGAAGAAACAGCAGGAACAGGCAAAGGGCTGCGAAACAGCGTCGTGTGGTTGGAAACTACCAGTTCTGGCAGCAAAAGTGAGCTCAGTAACCAGTCATGGAGACAGCCAGAGACACCAGTAGGGGCTGGAAATGGAGGGGCTTCTTTGCAAAGAACCTTAATTTTATCCCATGGAGATACTGAGAAAACTTCGAGGAGGAGATTTTAAAAAAAAGAATGACATGGTCAGATTTCTGCAGTGAAGGAGAATGAACATAGGGATCAGAAAACCTCCCTGGAAATGAGCCAGGTGGTGGATGCAAAGGGCAAGTTCTTGAAGGAAATTAAAAGTGCTATTCCGGTGGACACATGAATGATAACAAAGCAAAACAGGCTGATTGGTCATATGGGGAAAGTTCTCGTGGTCTGAATAGAAGGTCAAACCAGCGACAACATTCCCTTAAGCTAAAGCCTAATCCAGAGCAAGGCTCTAGCTCTCTTCAATTCTATGAAGACCAAGAGAGGTGAGGAAGCTGCAGAAGAAAAGTTTGATGCTAGCAGAGGTTGGTTCATGAAGTGTAAGGAAAGAAGCCATCTCCACAACATAAAAGTGCAAGGTGAGGCACCAAGTGCTGATGTAGAAGCTGCAGCAAGTTATCCAGAAGATCAGGCTAAGATCATTGATGAAGGTGGCTACACTAAACAACAGATGTTCTATGTAGACAAAACGGCCTTCTTTTGGAAGAAGATGCCATCTAGGACTTTCGTATCTACAGAGGAGAAGTCAATGCCCCTGTAGACAGGTTGACACTCTTGTTGGAGCTAATGCAGCTGGTGACTTAAGTTGAAGCCAGTTCTCATTTATCATTCTTAAAATTCTAAGGCCCTTAAGAATTATGCTAAATTTACTCTGCCTGTGCTCTATAAATAGAACAACAAAGCCTGGATGTCAGTACATCTGTTTAAAGTATGGTTTACTGACAATTTTTAGCCCACCATTGAGACCTCCTGCTCAGAAAAAAAGATTTCTTTCAAAATGCTACTGCTCATTGACAATGTACCTGGTCACCCAAGCGCTCTGATGGAGATGTACAGGGACATGAATGTTGTTTTCGTGCCTGCTAACGCAGCATCCATTCTGCAGCCCATGGATCAAGGAGTAATTTCTACTTTCAAGTCTTATTTAAGAAATGCTTTTTTGGAGTGGGAGGCGGGTGAGGGATAAAAAATTACCTGTTGAGTACAATGTACACTATTCAGGTGATGGGAACACTAGAAGCCCAGACTTCACTATTACCCAAAATACCCATGTAACAGAACTGCACTTGTACCCTCTACATTGATACAAAATTTTTTAAATTTTTAAAATGATATATATTTTGTAAGTCTCTAGCTGCCATAGATAGTGATTCCTCTGATGGATCTGGGCAAAGTCAATTGAAAACCTTCTGGAAAAGGATTCACCATTGTAGATGCCATTAAGAACATTTATGATTCATGAGAAAAGGTC
The DNA here is from genome assembly GCF_041146395.1 of Eulemur rufifrons. Taxonomy (NCBI): domain Eukaryota; kingdom Metazoa; phylum Chordata; class Mammalia; order Primates; family Lemuridae; genus Eulemur; species Eulemur rufifrons. Next base: position 33,140,109 of record NC_090998.1, on the reverse strand, counting down.
AAAATATCAACATTTTGAAGAAGTTGATTTCAACCCTCATGAATGACTTTGAGAAGTTCAAACTTCAGTGGAGGAAGTAATTACAGATGTGATGGAAACAGCAAGAGAACTAGAATTAGAGGTGGAGCTTGAAGATGTGACTGAATTGCTGCAATCTCATGCTCAAACTTGAGTAGACGAGGAGTTGCTTCTTACGGATGAGCTAAGAAAGTAGTTTCTTGAGATAGAATCTACTCCTGGTGAAGATTCTGTGAACGTTCCTGAAATGACAACATAGGATTTAGAGTATTACATAAATTTAGTTAATAAAGCAGTGGCAAGGTTTGGGAAGATTGCCTTCAATTTTGAAAGAAGTTCTGCAGGTAAAATGTTATCAAACAGCATCTCATGCTACAGAGAAATCTTTCATGAAAGGAAAAAAATCAATCAATGAAATTGCCACAGCCACCCCCAACCTTCAGCAGCCGCCACCCTGATCAGTCAGCAGCCATCAACATGGAGTCAAGACCCTCCACCAGCAAAAAGATTACAACTTGCCAAAGGCTCTGATGATCATTAGCATTTTTTAGCAATAAAATATTTTTAAATTAAGGTATGTACAAAGTTTTTTGACATCTTGCCATTGCACACTTACTAGACTACAGTATAGTATAAAAATTACTTCTGTTTGCACTGGAAAACCAAAAATTTCATGTGACTCACTTTATTGTGGTTGTCTGGAGCTGAACCTGCACCATGTCTGAGGTTTGCCTGTACACAGCCAACACAGAAAACTTAAAAGACACAAAGGTCTGACAAGTAACTGAACGGGGGTAGGCAAGAGGAGGCCTCTGTGATGACCAGGTTTCTAGCTTACTCAGAGTATTCATGGGCCCATAAACAGAACAGGAATAGAGGAGGAAGGAGGATATTGGTTTGGAGGTAGCTGGAGTATATGATTTAGAAATTCAAGCTTTCTACAGAGACTTCAAGTTAGTCAATTAGTAAGAGTTCATAGATCTTTTTTCTTTATCTTTTTCTAGTTAACTGTTGTCATGTCAGATCTTATAAGCCAAAACTAACAAATGATCTAAACAATAAATTTGAGGAGATCCCTTTAAATATCAAAACTGGGCTGGGCACAGTGGTTCACGATCACTTGAGGCCAGAAGTTCAAGACCAGCCTGGGCAATATAGTGAGACCCTATGTCTAAAATTTTTTTTTAATTTAAAAAATAAATATTAAAACTAGAATATTGAACTTCAAATTAGTTGACTCACTTTTTAAAAATCCAAATAAAAAAATTTAAAAACCAGAATTAGTGGACTGATAATTAAGACTTAAATAAGAGTACTTAGTATGTGCAAGGTCCTGAGTCAGGTTCTGTGGAAGATCAAATATGAAGAAGACAGTCAGCCACCACTTAACAAATATTTATTGAGAACCCACTATGTTCAAGGCAAAGTGTCTAATATAGCTAATGTACCAGGCCAGGGTATTTAAGCACTTGGGACATATCACTAAACAAAACAGACAAGATCCCTGTCCATAGGCCCTCTATAATCCAATGTAAACTCAATGTTGAAGAGGTTAAAACTCAAAACATAAAGGAGAAAAGAAATATTTAGGCATGGCAAGGTGGCTTATGCCTGTCATCCTAGCACTCTGGGAGCCTGAGGCAGGAGAATCACTTGAGGTCAGGAGTTCAAGACCAGCCTGAGCAAGAGTGAGACCCCATCTCCACAAAAAATAGAAAAATTAGCTGGGTCTGGTGGCACATGCCTGTAGTCCCAGCTACTCAGGAGGCTGAGGCAGGAGGATTGCTTGAGCCCAGGAGTTTGAGGTTTAAGTGAGTTATGATCACATCACTTCACTGCAGCTTAGATGACATAGCAAGACCCTGACTCAAAAAAAAAAAATATATATATATATATTTAAATGGATTAAAAGACAGTAACTTATCTAGAACTATGTATAATTCAAGACCCATAGAACAATTTGAATTCCAAGTCCTGGCCCTGGTACAACCTAATTAAAGCTTGTAAACCAGTCTCCACTACAAAATCACCTCCTTTAAACTCCCACATTGCAGAAAGGGTCTGGGATCTCAGATAAGATAAAGAAATGTTATGGAAAGCTTTGCTGACCTTTTCCTTTTTGACAAGAGGCATCTGGCTTCTTGAAATCATTCTTTGCTGACACCTCTGTAAGATCACCTTGGTTAGTTATAGCACATGGTAACAGTGTTAAAAAGTAGCATGCCCAGATTTTCCCTTGAGGAAAACCAACCGTCCTAGTTGGTAGAGAGTTTAAATATCAAAAGACAATACATGGCAAGCAAAGGAGTTTTGAGCATGTAGCTCGTAAAGTAAAGCAGCAAACATTCTATAATTTGAAAATTTCAGATGGGGCAATACAGGTTGCCTAAGGCTGGGGGAAGCAGCCCCAGTCAGAAACAGAGCAGGTCAAAGCTGATCAGTAATGAGATCACGCCTGTGAATGGCCACTGCACTGCGCAAAGAGACCCTCTCTCTTTTTTAAAAAAAAAATTTTAAGGAAAAAAATGATGGTGCAATATCTGTTATTTAGACGTTTTAAATAAAACACTAACTGCGTGATTGCAGATCCCTGCTTAATGCGTACTAACTTTCCAATGCCATTTTAATCTCTGCAGTAGGAGTTAGTTGGGTAGTTCTTCTGCACAGATTATATTCCAACTGAAAATCACGTATCTATTTCTTTCATAACGATGGATCCTGAGCTTCTTAACACTGGAGTATGTAAACACTGTTTTAAAGGTGAACATCAACAGGAAGATAAGTTTGAGCTTAGAAATATAAATCCTTCCGGTTACCTTGAGTTCGTCTCCCATGGGCAGTAAAAAAAATTTGCAGTTCCAAGTTACAGCTCACATCAGGGCTGAACTGTAGGTTACCTTTCAAGCAAACCGTGGGAATGCTGACTCATTTAGAAATGTCTGGGCCCCATCTGCCACCCCCTCCTTCCCCACCCCCACCTACACACTAGGAAGCCACAAGTCTGGTTTATCCGCCCTTGGAAATCACACCCTCAGACACACTGTCTTGGTCTCTCTGCCCTTGACCACTGGGCCAGCTTCTAATCTAGGTTCTTCCTATCTGGTCTCCCTGCACTGTGCTCTCCACCCTCCCTCTAATGAGGGCATAAATATGATCATGTCACTCTTCTCTGCTTAAGCTTCTGTGGCTCCCCATGGCCCCTAGAACAACTTAGTGTCCTTATGATGGCTCAAGCAGCCATTCACAGCCTGGGCCTGCCTGTCCTGGGGCACAGTCGTCAGCCCTTCCCTCCTGTGTGTCAGCCTTTGTGGCCCTCAGGCTCTGATGGCCTCAGCCTGTTCCCTACCCCAGCCCCACTCCATTCATTACCTGGATCAACTACTTTTAATCCTCACAAACCCAGCTCAAATGTCAGCTCACAATCACAATTCCTTGATCCTCACCTTCTAGCCAGAGCAGATTTACCAACATTTCCTCTTATTCCTATATTAGAATTTAACCACACCTCAACTACAGTGTAATCACCACGTATGATGGTTCGTTATATAGTTCAGAACATTAGACCAATCGTTTCTTTTCCTCACTATTTTGTGTATTTTTCTCTGCCTTCTTTTTGGACTAAATCAAAATATAAATAGAATACGAAGTTTAGCATGTGAAGTCTTTAAGTCAAGGGGAGGGTCTAGGTCAAACAGTGGTGCCCTTCAACAAAGCATGCCCTCGAACTCAAGCAAAGAATCTGGCCATGAATCCCTTGACGGACACATGAGGCATCAATTGGGGCAGCCCCTGCCCCAGTATGTCTGGCTCCATGGAAAGGGGAGACTGGTGACACCCCGCTTCTCAAAGCATTGTAAATAAAGGCAGAGATTCCACTCTCGAAGTCTGTGGCTGGAAGGGGGAGAGCAGGGAGAGGAATTATTTATTCATGTATCTTCTCATACCAACTAATATTTAAATTGGGAATGTTCACTTCTGCTTTCAAACTTTTCTTCCTTATATTACTATTGTAATATATTTTCTTTATTGTTTCTTAAACTGTTTACAAAAATTTTGTATGAGCATTATTATAAAGAGAAAAGTTTTATAAATGATGGGAAGATATGAAAATCCATTGATTTTATAACATAATTTTTAAATGATAGTTTCCTATAATCTGCTCTCTTTTAGAAAGCATATAATGGTTTGGTATTTATAGTCTTTAAATAATTTGGTATTTATAGTCTTTAAATAATTTAAATAGAGTATAAATTAAATAATGTATACTCTAGTTTATAAATGATTAGTTATAACAATGTGATCATACTATATATAGGATTTTGCAACTTAATATATCTACAATATCTTTCTGTGGTACAACTCTCTCAATATTTATTGGAAGATTAATTTTTTTTTTCAAGACAGGGTCTCACTCTGTTGCCCAGGCTGGAGTGCAGTGGCATCATCATAGCTCACTGCAACCTCAAATTCTTGTGATGAAGCGATCCTCCTGCCTCAGCCTCCCTTCCAAGTAGCTGGAACTACAGACACACACCACCACACCCAGCTAGTTTTTCTATTTTTTGTAGAGATGAGGTCTGGCTCTTGCTCAGGCTGGAAGATTTAATCTTAATTACTTAACATTTTTGGCAGTTTTTCAGCAGTGAAGTTTAAGAATGTTTGTATTAAACCATAGATCTACAGGAGTTGAAAGGGTTACAGTACCTAAGGTAACTTATTCAATTAAGGTGAACACTAGTTTAATTATCTGTTCATGAAAAGTAACAAACATTTCCTGGGGTGGGGAAACAGGTATTTCAGCTGGGAGTAAGGGGTGAGGTGGGCAAAGATGGGTGCAGGTTTACAACCCCAAACAAGGTCAAATGAATGAACCTGATCCTATTTTCTCCCACTCAACTTGGACTGTAGCCTTAAGACAGCACAGCTGTAAACAACTATGTGGTATTAGTGTCATAACCAGCTGTTGAGTTTCTAGACTCAGAAAATCTTTCTTATTAAAACTGGTGGAGCTTCTGGGAGCATCGAGTTTGAGATGGAGGCTGCCTTGGAGGCACAGGAGTCCGGGAGTTGTGGGAAGGGGTTGGGAGGAAGCCAATCCAGAGCTTCAACAGAGCAGCATCACTTTGATCTGTTTCTATATTGAGATTTTTTTTTTTTTGGTTGATAAATGGATTGTGTTCCCTCCTCAAAAGTTCAAAACATTGACCCAACCCAAACTCCAGCAAATTTAGAGATGAAAAGAAACTAACCTTAGAGCTGTGATTTATCCCAATGTCACAGAGCTAGTAATTGATGGAGAATAGACATTTAAGTCTCCTGACTCCAAACCCAGTGCATCAGGGTACTTTGAGGGGAGGAGTTGCCTCACTCACAAAGGAGGTAGGGTGGGGGAAGGCATGGATAGCTGCGAGGATTGGAGTAGTAAATTTGAAGAGAGATTGGGTGTAGAAAACGTTAAAGAACCAGTGCTCTCTAATCACATTGCTTTAAATATACTCAAAAGAGAAAGAATGTAACTGGAGACCTAGAGAAACTGCAACCTATTATAAAACTCTATAATGCCCATTAACCCTAGGAAGAGCTTGGTATCTGCCTTGAGGCCCTTCCCTGGGGATGCTACAGACCCAGCTAATAGTAACTAGAATTTGCAAATGTTCGGTGACTCAATGGGGTATATTTATTAATCAGAGATACAACAGAAATGTTTGAAATTGACAAGAAAGTAGGACATTTTGCATAAACTTTCAGTGGTAACAAATTTGGAAACAAACATGAGGAATGATTACAGTTATTCCTCTGGCCATCAGTTTCTTCTTCTGGACAAGATGTAGGATCCCAAAGGTTTTTTATCAACTCTACAATTGTGTGATTTTGTGATTTTTTTTAAGTTGCCTATCTCTCCATAGTCAGAACAACCCACCGTCAGAATAATCAAACTGCTGTCCTGGAATATGCTCTCACTGAAGACTAAAACTGTCACTCTACTTAATATTACATTTGCCAACTGCCCTTCCAATTTAGCTGAGATGTCATTTTGTAACAAACCTCGATCTTTCAGATAACACATCGATGAATATTAGAGCCCTTGATCTCTCTTTTCTGTTAGGAAACTCAGAGACATCTAATCACTTGAATATGCTCTTCCCAGATTGCTGGCATTTATAGTAGTTACAAATCCTTCTAAATGTCTGAGACCAAGAGCAACTCCTGCCCTTAAAACTAAGAAGGGGGTCTGTTTTACAACTGAAAAACTGGAGGCAAGGAGCAGAAAAAACCTCAAGGTCACTACACATAAAACTCGGAAGAACCAAAGATTGGCGCCGAGGTTGGTTTTATATTATGTACTTTATCTCTTTCTACCAGACCCAATATAACTGGCTGGCATTTGACGAACAAAATGCTACCTCTGTATTTCTCTGCCCTTGGCATAGTTCTGATTTTCTATTATAGACTCCTTCATTAGGACGTTGTAGTTCAGCCTGGTTTGAGATTAGAAATGGAATTAACTTGTACAGGTATGGTATACTTGTGAAGGGCTGAGAAGAATAATATCTGAGAATCATTCATTCACTTAACCTCTGTTTATTGAACTTGTCTGCTACGTGCCAGGCATCATTCTAGGTGCAAAACCCCAAAGACCACAAACTGTTGAACAAATAGGCATACATGTCAGGTAACGCTAAGTGCTATGCAGATGAATATTACAACGGGAGGGAGGGGTGATATTTTAGGTTAGCGGGGTTGAAGGCCTCTCTGTGGACGTGACAGTAGAGCAGAGACCAGGATAGAGCCAGGGAACCAAGGCCTGTGAATTTTTGGGCTTCCTTTCTCAGCTGCCCCGCTAGTGTGATATTCAAGCATTGAATATTCCACCTGGCTGAAACAAAAGGATGCTGGTCGGGGGCCTCGCACTCCATTCTACATAAGTTCACCCTTGACAATAACAATGCCTTTCAGACCAGACTAAAGTCTGTTTCATTCAGATTGAACTTTAGTAGGAAGCTTTTAACTGTCTCCAAACTGCTTCATCATTTAAAACACTTACAGTAGGCAATAAAGCTGACAGTACCTGTCGAAAATGTTAACAAACCGTATTTACAAGGTAACTGCCTTAGAGGAAGCACACTTACAGTGGCTGACATTTAATAATGATAAGTGTTGCTATGGTTTGTAATTGGGAATATTTTGTGGTCTTAACTAATGTGTAGCTCTCACATAGAAGCTACTCCAAAAAGGGTCTTCCTGGTTTAATGCGTTCACCTGCTGATTTTCCTTTAGCATAATGATAAGATAGTTTAGGGTTTGATTTAAATCAATAATTGTTTGCACATGTCTCCTACAGATACTGTTAGTTGAAGTCTTTCCTAAGGAAGCCCAAACAGAATGAAGTAGGAAAAAAGCAATCTGACCTAGGTATTCATGGTTAATTTTACAGATCCACAGAGGAAAGCGGTAATCTTTGAAGTCTTCCCACAAATCCCTAAGCCCTGAGGCCAGAAGAGTTCTATATTAGAACTTTTTGGGAACCATCTTCAAAACTGGAATCCATTTGGCCAAGAGAAAGTCTATGTGAATTACAAATCGTGTTGTCTGAATCACTGTTGCCAAACTAGTCTACCAGTAGAGCCATAGCTTTTTTGTCTTTGCCACTTTAAAAAAGTAACTTAAAAAAACCCCACTTCTCAGCTGCCTTGTCTTGCAGCAGAGATAACAGAATCTGGCCACAGAGTTATTTACTTGATTGATCTATTTATGGCAACTTGTTTGTATATTTTAAAGCCACAGTTACAATGAATGCGCTATTGCTCAGCTGTAAACTGTAGAAACATATAGCTTGCAAATCTCTCCCAAGGAATACTGATGGTACAGGATTATTTTCTAGCTTAAAAAAAAAAAAAAAAGGTTAGGATGCCAAAGGAACTGAAAAACACTTAAAATTGCTTTTACTGACATTTTATAGACTGAGGAAGCTCTTAAATATTGCATTTTTCCTCCCTCGACATTCTATTAATATTACCTTGTGATAAGGAGGCTACTGTAGAAACTAAAATTTGTAGTTCAGACCTCTACTGATTATTTACTAATCTATCATTTCTTTCTGGGCTTGTTTTGAGGTCCTGTTTTTGCTTGTCTTGGTCCTTTCTGTAGACAACTGAAACCAAGCTGCACTTTCTCTGTGTACCTACAAATAGCTCAGAAACAAGATTAGCCTTCAGGATAGGGCACTTTCTTGTGTTTGAATAACGCTATTCACTTAACCTATTTGTAAAAAAAAAACAAAACAAAACAAACCTCTTCCTAGTGTACTTAAGTACATCGCGTGACCTGGCTCCTTTTCTTTTGCTGTTATTTGCTGATAAAAATAAATCTCCTGTTCTATGCTGTAGGAATCACTCCGAAATGCGAAGAAAGTCCTAAGAGAAGAATTCATATGTTAATGAGCCCTTCCAAGTGGGAACTCGGTTAAATGTGCCATTTGCTGACATCATTGTTATGGGCAGAGTAGAGATGATTTCTTTAAGAGGTGGCCTTTCAAATTCTCCCAGCGTTTTGAGGCCCGCGCGTGCACCTGCTGGAGGGGGAAGTTTACATAAGCGTCCTAGGGCATTTGCATCCTAGCGGCCTCACTCACTGGGCGCCTGCGAATGGAGCGCGCGGACGGAGGTAGGTGTTCCATCCGCGAGGCTGGCCAAGTGGGTGGGTAACTTTTCGAGGAACAGTGCTCGCGGGACCTCGTGGAGCCCTGCCAGGGGCACGGTCGGCAGTGACAGTTCCTGGAAAGCGGGCGGCGGCGGGATCGGGCTGGGCAGGCGCCTCCAGCGGACGCGAGCAGAGATCCGAGCCGGGCTGGGATAGCGAGCCGGGCCGGCCCGCCGCGCTCGGCGGAGGGTGGGATCGACAGGAAGCGAAATGGTTACTTTTTTTTACTGCGAGCTCTGATTACTTTTGAAGATCGCCGGCCCCAGGCGGGCTCCCGGCGCGGAGCAGAGACGGGTTTTTCTCTCCGCAGAGGAGGATCCTGGAGAGACGCAGAGCAGGGGCGTGGGGAATGCGGTGGCCTGGACGAGGCGCCTCAAACCCGGGGAAGCAGAGTCGCCACGCCGGCGGGGACAGGGGGTCTCTGCGGACCTGGAGGACCTTTTGTCCCCCCCCCCCCCAGCTAGCTAGGGAGCTGCCGCGGGTGAGAATCGCGGCGATGCGCCGAAAGGGGGCTCGACGAGGACCGGCCCGGGGGAAAGTGCGTCACGGCGGGGCGGGGGCAGGACCGACCCCTCGCCCGCCGGGCGGGGCCAGCGCTGCAACGCGACCCGGGGGGCGCGGCCGCCGCGATTTAGTGGGGGCCTCGCGCCCGCTGTCTCGCCCCTCGGCCCCCACCTTGCTGGGGTCTCGCCAGGAAATGGGTGGGCGAGGGTGACCTGGAGGGCACCCAGCCCTCTCTTCCTTGGGGAACCAGCCCACGCCCGCGCAGGGCCGTCAGCCCCGGCCAGCCGCAGAGCGGGTGGGCGGCGAGCGTGTGCCGAGGGGCTCCGCGGCGGGAGGACTGCAGGCCGCGCTCGGCCCCGCTGCCCGCGACCGCAGGTGGGGAGCCGCCGTCTGGGTCCCGGGGCTTGACAGCAGCGGGCGGCAGGCACCGAGCCCTGGAGGGCTGCGGGCGTGCGCGTCGGTGCGTGTCTGCCGGAGGAACTTCTCGGAAGCCGTGGGATAGACGTGGGGACCGCGGGCACTCGGTGCCGCCGTCCAGCGCAGGGCTAGCGCTCTGCCCTGGAGGGGACGCTGCACTGAGGCTTTCCTCCGGAGGTGGGTAAGGGGAGTTTGAAGGCGGCTTTCCTGTCCTCGGGGACAAGGGGGACTGCTCTCCGGGGGCTTCGCGGCAGCGCCGGAGAGGGGTTCGCTCCCTGCCGCTGGGTCTCGAGTTGGCCTCTGGCTCTCCCAAGCCAGGAGGCGGACGAGGGGCAGGGACCGGGTCCGGCCGGCGGCCTGGGGCGCCCCCTCGCGGCTCCAGCCGCCGCCGCCGCACAGAGGCAGCGCTTGCCGGCGCAGGGGGCGCTGACGCCCGCTCTGGGGCGTCCCTCCTGCTGCTGTGGGACCCAGAGGAGCCCCGACAGCCTTCAGTCGTGGCCCTATCGAGAATAGGCCCGCTGAACGTTCCCGAAGTAGGGAGACATTCTTTCCCTCCTGCTGTCCTTTCTCCGTATTGTTAAAAGCTCGGGTTTTCACATTAATCTGTGTCCGTATAAACCAGGCTATGTGTGGAATTTGTTTTTACAACTCGAGTCTTGTGACTTCTCAAACACTTTCTTGAAGTGTTTTCTCTGGAAACTTGTTTCAAATGAGCGCTGTAAGTTTCACAAAGAGGAGTGTTGTTCAGGAGCCAACAGGTGACGGGGTGAAACCTGAGTCTGTGTGTACATTGGAGGCAAGTCTGGCTGCCGTTTCCTTGGGCCGCCGTTGAAAATAGAAATTCAAAAAATCAATAGGAGACTGACGGGAACACGATTTGGATAAAACATCTGCGCCCCCCGTTGTGGTAAATAATGACCTCATTAGAACAGTGCCCTGTGTGGCGCACCTCATACCACAGTGTGCATTGTCGCTCTGGCAAAGAACCGTGCTTTGTCATCATGTTTCCTCCTTTTGTTAAACAGTCTGTCTTACTGTCGTGGAATGTATTTGTGCATGAAATTAGAACGCTTTGAAAGAGTTCCACGTTTCCTCTTGGAAAAATGGATAGTTTCTTGGCCACTGCATGGTAGATGGCAGCCCACTCAGCTGTCTGAAAATGTACAACTGGGATGGAGGTTTACCTGGAAAATGCCAAAGGGCATATGGCCTAATGCCACTGATTGCTGGTGCGAAGTACCTTTAGTAAAGGAATGTTTCATAAGCAACATCTGCTGATAGATAACTTCATTATACTCTTATTTTTCAAATAAGTGAAAGTGAATTGGGCTCAGCTGGCGATGAGTTTATCTTTAGCAGACAATAGGCACACTGAATGCTCTTTAGGTGTGTGGAAATCTTAATGAGATTACAGTTCAGTGTCTCTTAATGAAATTCAGATCTTGATTGTGATAGTTTTGGTACCTCTGGTTTCATTTAAGGACATCATAAATTAGGAAATGTATATATCCATAGGGTTGTATCTTTTTCTTTTGAAAAGAATGGAAGTGTTACATGTATCTGTGCTCTAAATTAGCCTGTAGTTAAATTCACCTGCGTGTTCAGCCGGGGAGACTTAGAGTAGCTTTTGAATGGGGAACGTGTGATCTGCATCTTCTATGCACTAAGGTCTTGTTAACAAGCAGCTTAACAAAGAAGTTGTCAAACAGTTTGCGGCCCACGGGATGGCACTGAGCAGCAGGGGACACCTAGGGAATGTTAGCCCAACAGACTTCGCAAATCAGTATCTGTTCTGGTTTTTGGTGATCAAAGGATTTCTAACTTCCCTGGGCATGTTCACACAAGAAACACTTTTTCATAGGGAGGATTCTACAATGCCATGGTACTCTTCACATAGGAACCAGAGTAGAATTTCATTGGGAAAGGTATTTGTCATGAGGAGTATGACCTTACACTTCATATTCATTGGCGGACACTGAAAATTATTCTGCTTTCTATTTGCACAATTTTGATTTGATTTGGTGACTTGGTCTGAGAAAATTATGAATAATAGGAATCATACCAGAACTGATGTATGGTCATAACCTCAATATGTATCTGACTGAACTTATTCTCCTGAATTCCCTTAACTTCTCAGTCCCTTGTGAGTTGCCTGATGGTATAGATGTATTGGTACGTCATCTATCACTTGATACTTTATCTTTGACAGTTTCCCCCTTTCCTATTAGTTCCTTTTACTTTCCTCCCCACGCCACCGTGTTTAGGCTTTCATAGGGACTAATTGGCCCCTCCCAGGCTCCTTTTCTCTTCCCTGAACATCAATCACTACCGTATTAATCATCTTTAAGACCAGAAGTATCACTCCACTCATGTGCCTTTTGTGGTTTCCCATTGCCTATAGTGTTAAGTCCAAAGTCTTCTGCCTGCCATGTATAATTCTTGAAAATATGATTCAGATACCATTGCCATCTACTCTTCTTTGAAAGAATCTGTCTTCTAGCAAAACTGTCCACTCTTCACTGCCTCTGGACCTTCATATACTGTGCTGACGCATTAAGCTCTTTAAATAGTAATGGCTCATTTATGTATATGTCAAGGTCAACCAAAATCATAATCCTTAGCTATCCTGGATGTGGTGTACAGCCCAGTAGGAAATAAAATGATCCCAACTAACCAAAACAGCATAACAAAGTAATAAAGCTGCTTTTTAGTTTGAATAACACCTTCACATACTGTATGCTATCTTATTTTACCAGTGATTACTGTGCTTATAGGAGGAATGCTTAAACCCTCATCTATGGTGTAATTATTCTATATGCTTTTAGATGAATATTTTCAAAGGGTAGTTGCCTAATTTACAGAATATTGGAAGCAACAAATTTAAAAAGGTTTGGAGATTATTGGTTGTGGGCATAAAGGAAAGATAATAAGAGAAGTAGCAGGAATCAAAACATCATGAGAACAGGGAGAAGAAAACCTACAAAAAGTTTGCCAGTTATCATAAATATATATAGGTCAGGGGCCATCCAGTCCAGCAATGGTATCTGAATCATATTGTCAAGAATTATACATGGCAGGCAGAAGACTTTGGACTTAACGCTATAGGCAAGGGGAAACCACAAAAGGCACATGAGTGGGGGGTGCCATGAGATATGACGTAGCCCTAAACCACCCTCATATTCCAGTTAAGAAACTACGTTCTCAGCTCACACTCAGCTGGATGGCAGGGTTAAAACTTCCGTTTCTTGAATCCTGAAGCCAGTGTTTGTTCTACTGTGCTCCAAATGAAAACAACCAGCTAAAGGCTAAATCACATAGAATTTAAACACATACCACCATTAAAGAAAGCAAGGAGATATATAGTGGACTTTGAGAACATTCTTATCAAAGTGACTACATTTTTTTTTAAAGTTCTGGCTTTTAATGGAATACATGTCAATTGTCTTCTTTTTGATATTCTCCAGAGTCATTCAGTAATGACCTTTAAATATAAGGATGAAACAATGAATAGAGTGAATGAATCTAGGAAGTAAATTTCGTGAGGAACCCCTCATTACATCACTGTGTTGTATGAATGAAACTGTACTCTAATTTGGGGAACAAAGCATATATCAAGTGTTCATAACTGTTGCTCTACCTAAGGCAACTGAAAGACCCCGCCATGTTCCATAGACCGTTACATGTGCTGTGTGTATACGTGTGCCACGTGTGTAGTGTTGGAGGTTTGATGTGGGGACTGGTTAGAAGATGCCTCCAAGGCAGCTGTAAATGGTGGCCAATAATTTGGTAAAATTGTTTGCCCTTCAGGAGGCTGGAGCATTCCTGAATTCAAAAAGATGATGAAATCCAAGTATCAACATTCAGTTTTCATTTGTTATTAACATGTTATTCTGATTCCACATATCACTGATCAGCTTGAAGAGAATTTGTCTAGTCAGAGTGGAAGTAACAATGCCAATTATTGGTATATTGCAATCGTTAACTGTGTATTTTTATAATTCTTCTCTGATTTAAAACTCTTTTGCATCCTTAGACCATCATTGGAAGGAAAGTATTTGCTGTTTTTAAAGGATCAAATCCCAGGATATTTTGTGAGGTGTCAAAGGTACGAAGACTTCAGCACTGAGTTTACTGAATGCTGAGAGCACCAGATTCCATTCCCTAAGTATTGCTCCTATCCCCTGGGTCAGATGTCCTCTTGACAATTATATGGTGATTGAGAAGTCATACATCTGCTAGCTGTTTGTCTTTGAGTCTTTTTAAATGGTATAGCTATTTAACTATTTTAAAGGAAGAGGGGAGAGAAAAAGGACAAAGGAAGGAAATGGAACTGTTCCATTGTCTATTGTATGGTTTGCATGGAATGCCCCCATGACAGTCCCAAGAAAAAGGTTGCCCAGGTCTCTCTATCCAACCTTGGGCTTCTTTCTCACCTCCCTTGTGTCCATGCCCTTTTTTTCTGTTTGTCTTTTATTTCTCTACTTGACTCTGATAGTTGGCTTTTAGTCTTCAAAATAGTGTCTGCAAAGAACTCATGGTCTGCTTGAATTAAATTCAAATACTTGTTCTCTGTACTTGACCTCAGTGCCATCTTTGATGGTGTTAGCTATAAAAAGGTTTTGCTTCCTCTGCACATTTCCTTAATGCTCAGACTCTGTTTGGAACCTGAACAAACCCATCCCTGAAAACTATTTTACTTTCTTTTCTTCTGCATTATGAGACTTATTTACCTTCAGAATTGTAAAGAGACACTGGAGAAGTGAGAGTCATACTGATTCATTTCCAAACCTAGTCCAGGATTGGTTAATGCATAATTGTCATTCATTTATTTTTAAGTTTATTACAGCATTTCAAGACCAAGACGATAAACCTGCCTTAGAATAATCATAGAATACTGATGGTTTGAACTATTTTGACTTTTTATTCTATTTATCTCCAGCATTTAACATAATGCCTTGCATGTTGTTTTTAAATAAATGTTTTTTTTAAAAGGATACCAAGTTTAACTATGGTTAGGTAAGAGAATGTAAAAAAATACAAACTGTCAGATGGAGCCCACAAAAGAGAACAAACGTGTGTGTGTACGTGTGTGTGTGTGTGTGTGTGTGTGAGAGAGAGAGAGAGAGAGAGAGAGAAGGATGATGATGATAGAGCAAATGGAGCAAGATGTAAACAATTGATGAATCTGGATAAAGGATATATGAGTTCCTCTTACTATTCTTGCAACTTTTCTAAAGCTTAAAATTACATCGAAATAAAAATATACCAAAAAAGTGTGCAGGGCACAGGACAGGGCCACTGATCATCTAAGTGTGATTCTATAAAAGGAAAAAAAGGCATGATAGCAAAATCTTACTATCACAACCCTAGCTTTGAATAATAGTTCTATTTCCATTATAATTCAGCCTATTTTGTAAACCTGATTTCTGCGCCTATTTCACGTGATCAACCTTAAAGAGAAAACACCTAAAAATGAAGTTTTAATAGAATTTTTCTATTAAATCTGGTTCACCTATGCTCATATGCTTGGCCTAAAAGGTGGTATTTTAGCAGACCAAATACAGCCATGTTTAGATGTCATCAAGAAGACCCTCCGTCATGACCCTGCATAAGGAATGGCCAGCCTCTACTCTCCCTTTTGGGCTGTCAAAGTAAATACCATATAGTAATGCAAATGCCTAAGGAAGGGGTATTTGTGAGATTGCATTTTTACTTACAATTTTTATTATAACGTTTTACAAGCACAAGAACCATGTTTGGCAGCCACTGCTTTCATCCAACTGTGATAGACTTAAGAATAGACTCTCAGGATCTGCTGGCAGATCTTAAAACATAAAAAAAAAGAAGAATCCAAATTCAAGTTTTCCTGTTAACAGGTAAAGAAAAAGTATTAATAGCTAGTGGTGATGTAATGACTCTTACCACAGCCTGGTCCAAGTGGAAGTCATGATATATAACTTGTTTCTTTAATGTGTGTTTTTTTGGTCAGCTCTGAGAACTTGCTAATAAATGTAATATTTTTTCTTTTTTTTTACTCGCTCCAAGGAGCAGAATTTATTTTGTCTTTTTTTTTTTTTTTTTTTTTTTTTAGATTTCCTAAATGTTCTGCAGGAGTGTTTTGTCATTTTTAAGTAATTATTCTCTGATATAAAGGAAAAAGAAAGGCTTTCTCCAATGAATAAACTCTGAACCAGCAGCTTATGCGGACAGTGAATTTTTGCAATCCTTTCTGACTGTACATTCTCCCTAAAATCCCTTCTGTGGGTAAAGTGTCTGTCTCCTATCCAGTGGTGTCATTTTGTGTGTCTGCAGTGCAATAGCAAGAAAAGGGAATAGACTCAGTTCCCACCCTCACAAGGCAGTGGGGGGCTGTAGGTTTATGATCACAGATAGTCCTGTGGCCACTGCTTGTTAACTTATGGACCTTGGACAAGTGACCCGGAGGCAAATGGCTCAGAGGCTCAGTTGCCTTATCGGTTAAGTGAGGTACCACCTACGCTGGGTTGCTGGACATGGTGACTAAATGCCATAGCACTAATGGTACCAGGCTAGGCACAAAGGAGTGAGTTAGCTGTCTGCTGACAAACGAAACAGAAAGCCATGCCTGTGATGAAAATGATTTTGTCATGTTCCTTCAGTTGCCCTCTTTACATCCTCCACGAATGACAGTGGGTCCCCAGTGTATGTTGTTGGAAAGCCGGAATGAACACCATGAGAGCCGTAGGTTTGAAATGTGGCCAGCACTTCCAGGTGATTGGGGGGAGGGATTGGTGGCATTCAGTGCTAATGTTGATTTACCTTGATTAGGATAGTCATTTACTGTACATTTTCCACAAAGGTTAATCAAGGAGCACACTGTAAAAATAATTCATATCTTTGGCAGTCTGTCTTTGTGCGAACTTGGAAAATCCATGCTTTGTCTTAATTTGTGGTGTTTTGTTTGATAATACAATGACATTTAATTTTTAGGTTCTATTAATTAAATAATATTTACATTCTCTGTAAGTCTGCAGAGCAGATACCTTAGTGTCTCCCTCCTCAGATTTGGCAAGGGACAAATGTTCATGTTTCATGATTCAGGTAGAATTGCATTGAAGGCAGCCATTCTCCTGGTGGGGGTTTTTAGAGTTACTAATTAAATTCTTAACCTCTAGTTCTCTTCCTTTGACATGTGGGAGTTGCTTCTTCAAAACAAAAGGGAAAGACTAGATCCAAGAAATTTTCTGACTTTCATTAACACATCCTTTTTTATTGAGTAAGGAATTCGCCTCTGTTTAGAAGGCTTTTCCTAAGCCATGAATGAATTGCACCTGTGTGAAATGACGACTTGTTTAAAAGGTCATAACCTCCCAATGGTAGTGTAGGAAATGAGGTCATCTTTACTTTGTGTTCAGGGTGAACGAAAGTTAAATTTATTAGTTGGAATAATATCTACTGTGTGGCATTGCTCCTGCTAGTAAAGACTGCAGCCATGGGGTGCTTGGCCTTCATTTGTGAGCTGTTACAACTTTAATTTTTTAATGTCCTTTGATTTAGAAAAGAAAAACCATAAGTTTTAATAGGTAACATTTTCTAACATTGTAAGGATTGAGAGTTGCATTGAAATAGTTGCTGCAAAATAACTTAGTCTCAGGCTGAAAGTTTAGGTTTTCACTGCCTTTCTCACTCGTTTATGCAAATGAGAACTTTTCTTTTTTTTTTGGCACATCTTTCCTGCGATGGAAGAACATTTATTAAGGCAGAAGAATTTTTGGAAGTCTGACACATCAGTGTGTGACTAGACTCTGGCTTTTAGCTGTGTTACCTTGGGCAAGTCACTTAACTTCCCCAGCCTTGTTTTCTCAAAAATGATTGGGGTAGGATAATTCCAATTTTCTTTCTTTACATCATTTTTTGGGGAAAGAGGCAGAAAAAACTCCATCTGGTTCTGAAAGTTCTGTTACCTTCCCCACCCCCCTTAGTTCCTTGATAAGGGATGATTTTTAAGAACCAGAAGACACTTAACAAAGAACATAGATGGTGATAACAAAGTTCAGGGGTTGTAGGGCAAGGAATGTTGTCTGACACCTTTGTGGTCCTTCATTTGAGGAGGCTTTTCATTCAGAGAATGATTTATTTACATCTTACTTTGCATTTCACACATAGTAGGTACTGCATAACTTTTCAGTAAATGCCGGTTTATAACACAATTAAACATCAGTAGCCACCAAGCTGGATTTTATTTTAACCTAGTGCTGTGTTCAATTCCGGTTGGTTGAAGGAACTTATTGATGAACGTCTGGCTGACTTTAGCCCTCAGTAAAGGCTGGAGGGTTTAATGTGCTATATAAGGATTTAACTGTGTTATTTCTATTCACTGTGTAAACTAAGTTTAGTGTCTTACAAAGCGTGCTTAGAAACCTGAAACCTAAGCAGTTTGGCGCAGTGGGCCCACTGCCTCAGTTGGAAAAATCGCTTAGGAAACAGGGGGCCCGAGTGAGGTCTCGAGCCATTTTTCATGGCGCATGGTAGAGAGCAAGGCAGGCGGCCCACTCCCTAACACTTCTTTCTGCAACTCATAGGACTTCACAGGAATTTCATTTGTGGGCAAGTTAGAAAGTCAACAAAGCAACTTTCTTGAGAACTTTTCTAATGAATTGTGTGTAGAGAGGCACCTTTTAAAGGTGACTAGAAATAAACTAGCTTTGGTGGCATTTTCTGAACTACTCAGCCGGTCTATTTCTGAATTGTATCGCCCTAGATTTTAGGTTTCAGTGGCCTGGGGGGCGGGGGGTTGTGACATTGGTAATTTGATTACTTTCTCTGGGCCCAGCTATGTGTAAACAGTATTCAGTAAATGCTCTTGGGGGTAAGAGAAATGCATTCAAGTTTTTAATTTGTTTTTTTACAGTGTCCACAGCAGCCATTGTTTGATGCCCTGTGACTGAGAAACGAGGCTCTCAGCTTTATTATTATGCCTTTGGAGATGGAGCCCAAAATGAGCAAACTGGCCTTTGGGTGTCAGAGAAGTTCCACGTCAGACGATGACTCCGGCTGTGCCTTGGAGGAGTACGCCTGGGTGCCCCCGGGCCTCAGGCCGGAGCAGGTGGGAACCCCATCGTCCTAGTTTTCTGTTTGCGTTTTTTAAATATGTAAAACATCTATGTAAAACATCGCTGCGATGCTGGCTCACCACCCTCCTCCGTCCTCACTTCTCTTTGTATGGCTTGAATATTTGCTCTGCAAGGTCATATTTAGTTTCTCGACAAACATTTCCAATCTCTTAGTACTCATGGATGCAGAAGCCCCATAATGATGCCATTTTTGCTCTAATGAATGAAACCCAGAGTACTACCTGTGCACTGCCTGTGTGCATTTCTGATGAGTCCCCCTTGAGAGAGTGAGAGGAATTACCTTTGTAAAAACTTGGTTGACAACAGAAAGATAATGAAAGAGGAAAGTTTCCATTCCAGTCTCGGCAACGCTTTTGCTTTGAAAGAGAGATACAGAACTCTCAGAAAACATTTGAAGTGTTATTGCTTTGATAACTTTGTATGTAAGAGTCTGTCCCCACACAGTGGGGATTGGAAAAAAACGTTAATTTTGTGTTTTGTTTATATTGTTATTTTAAGGAAGATGAGAACATTCTATGTGCCTATTTTTATTTTCCCAATATCCTTATGATGATGAACTTGTTGAAGATATTTTTTATTATAAGGGCAAAGGCTTCATTTGAAATAAAAGATGACTGCTGGGTATATGGTTGCTTCTGAGTTATGGTTCTGTCTCCTGTAGGGTGGGCACTCCTTTGAGAACAGGGTACCTTTATTCATCACAGCCTAGCACTGTACCTAGCGCACCTACAGCTGGTATTCAGTAAGCATTTATAACTGTAAAAAGCTTCTAGATTTGATACAATAGAGAGAGGGTGGAGTGCCGGTCCAGAGCTAGGAAAGCAATATTTTGACAAACTACTTATTAGGTAGAACCCCTTCTTACATCTTAGGGCAGGTAGGTTTTGTAATTTACTAAGCTACTGAAGTAGGCCCCAAATCCTAATACCTGTCTTTTTTTCTTGAATCACTTTCATTCCTTCTTAGCACTGCATTATCCTTTGCAGTGCTCATTAAGAAATATTCCTTTAAATACAACATAGAAACAAACAAAAATTAAGTTCTCCTTACCAGGTGAATAAAACACAGCTCAATATGGCTCCTCTCCGTTTTCCTTGGGGAAACTGGCTCCAGGTATTTTGAAAATTGTACCCAGGGAAGCAAAGCTGACGTTTGAGAGAAACTGATAAGGGAGAACTTATAAAGTTTAATGAGACAACTTGTGTCTTTGTAATGTGTAAAGTTCAGAGAGCAAATGAAATGTATTTCTGTAGCAGCTGGGTTTTGGACGGTGTCACCCAGCCCGTGTGGTCATTTGCAGGACTCTGATCTCTTGGTGACCCTCGGAAGATTGGCTGAAGAATAGCAGCATTAAATGTGCATATTTTATGGTGCATAATTTATGATGCCCCTAATTGTCACTGCAAATTACATTCCTGAAGAGCAGTTTAGCAGCGGGATGCTAGTTGCCTGAAGGTGCTGGCAGTTCCGAGTTGGCTCAGCTGGTCTTCTCATTAGCTACAAGAGGCCAAACCTGATACCTAGGGAAAGGTAACTATTAAAGATCGAGGAAGCTCAGATGCTCTGTGTGCTGATGCCATCCTCTGTCTTCTGCAGATCCAGCTCTATTTTGCTTGCTTACCAGAGGAAAAGGTTCCTTATGTTAACAGCCCTGGAGAGAAACATCGGATTAAACAGCTTTTGTACCAGTTGCCACCGCATGATAATGAGGTAAAATATCAGGAAGAAGGCTTAATTAGAAAAAGGAAAAAATACAGGATAAGCATGGAGATGCCTCTCATAAACCCCAGCTCCTCACTGGCTAGGGCTGTCTTTTGCTTTTCTTCAGTTAAAATTTGGCCAGAGAATACAGCTTTCCATTCTTCAGGAGAAGAGAGAAAAGGGTGTCAGTGCAATAAACTTAACACAAGTTGGTTTTTATAGTGTTTGCAGCCACCCACCAATTTCCAGCAGCCCATAGATTCCTGAGATTTCCCTGCCCCTGCATCCAGAGCCAGCGCTTTATGGTAGTTGAGGCCTGGAGTGGAGTTGAGTGCCTCTAGAATGGAGGGTGAAAATGGCCATTAACAAGTTTAAGCCTTTTGTAGAAAGGTTAATGGCTTGCTTGTTTTAAATGTCTCCGCTGATAAGGGTTTACATTAATCATTTCATGTTAAAAAAATAAAATAGAATAAGGCTATTTCTTCAAACTGCATTTCCCCTTTTCTAGAGAGGCTGCAAGGTTTAGGTATGGCGCCATTTTAAAACTAGGGATGCATGAGGCAGGCTAGCTAAGCTTGCTGTTTTGTTTCCTGAAACTTTAACTCTGGAAGTAAAAAATTGGTGAGGAATATTGTGCACTCGAGTGTAGTACTTCTGTTGTCCTTTCTGTGAAGGTGCGGTATTGCCAGTCTTTGAGTGAAGAGGAGAAAAAAGAACTGCAAGTGTTCAGTGCTCAACGGAAGAAAGAAGCACTTGGAAGAGGAACAATTAAGCTTTTGTCCAGAGCAGTAATGCACGCCGTGTGTGAGCAGGTAGCCCTGTCTGGGATGCGGAGCTTGTGGGTGTGATGTAGGTGGAGTGGGGAGGAAGGGCAGGTGACAGGGACAGCACAGGTGTGGGCCCTGAAAACCTCCAAAAAATAAGAGAAAGAACGACAGCCTAGCTTTCCATTAAACAGCAATTCATATCCATAACTGGCCTCTCTGCCGTGTATGGCAGCAGGAGTCTGTGTGCCCCTGTGCAAACTCCGGGTGAAATCCTGCCTTTCGTGGGATCCTGGCATTGGAGGAAGGTGCCAGGATGCACCTCATATTCAAAAGATGCAGAAACATAGTGAAGACATTCAGATCCTTACCAGCGTTTCTCAGAGTAGGAAATGTATCCAGCAGGAGGCTGGCTGCGGAAAACCACTCTTCCTGTGAATGTGATTACACTGTCCTTAGAAGCAGGCTAACGCAGGCCAGTGTCATAGGATATCTGAGGCATGTGCATTACGGTGGTGAGTCACCAGCAATACAGTATTAAGGAACAGTTTAATCAGAGGAGACAAAAATTAAAGCTTTCCTGATTAAATTTGGGGTTTATCATAAAGTAGGAAAGGCTGAGAATCCCGTCATCAAGAAAGGACCCTTTCCCATGCAAACCCGTTTGTCCATAGTGCGGGCTGAAGATAAACGGAGGTGAAGTTGCGGTGTTCGCCTCCCGCGCGGGCCCTGGCGTGTGCTGGCACCCATCCTGTTTTGTCTGCTTCACGTGCAACGAGCTGCTGGTCGACCTCATCTATTTTTATCAGGATGGAAAAATTCACTGTGGCAGGCACCACGCAGAACTGCTCAAACCACGGTGCTCAGCATGTGATGAGGTAAAAAAAAAAATTCATTCCTGCACACTGGGGAAAAATAAACTTAGAGTAAGCCAATGTTCCACTGTCCACATCTAAGCAAAACATAAATATCTCCTGGATTTTGTTCTGCAAGTATATTTTTACATTCATACAACGGAATAATACGTAGCTAAGAAAGAGAGGCAGCAGATATCTGTGATGGGTTGTGAGAAAAAAACAAGTTGCAGAGGAGTATGTACCAGATGATCTTATTTTTGTTAAATAAAGGGGAAAAAACCCAATATAATGTACTTACCTGTTTATCCTCAGAAAAGTGTGCAAAGACAAAGTTAATAGTGGTTGCCCTGGGGGGATGGGGAAGAGGGATGGTGGTGTGAAAGGAAACTTTTTTTTCCCTTAAGCTTTTTATTTTAAAGTAATTTTAGATTTACAAGGAGTTGCAGTGCTATTATAGAGAGATCCTAGATATCCTTCTCCCAGCTTCCCCTGTTGCTAACATCTTATATTACCATGGTATATGTACCAAAACTAAGAAACTAACATTGGTGTAATACCATTAATTAAACTATAGATTTTATTTAGATTTTCCCAGTTCTGCTAAATTCCAAGACCTAATCCAAGGTACCTCTTGCATTTACTTGTATCTTATTAGTCTCCCTCAGTCTGTGACAGTAAACTTTTAGTTTTTACTTTTATACATTTACTTATTTTATAAGCTTTTTCAATGATTTGTTATTTGAACATTATTTTGAAACCAAAAAAATAAAAGGTTTTAAAAGTCCTTAATCTGGAGATGGCCATCAGGTCAAACGAAGCATTATCCATACAAGTGCTATTCATACTGTTTCAGCATCTGTGGAGCTGTCACTATGTTGACCCTACAGACCTAAATTTTTGAGTTTTCTTTCTATTAAAACACTAAATTATGTTCTTTGCCAGATTATGCCAACAAAGTGTTATTGGGGAGCAAAAATATGACCAAATGAATTACCTCCAATGTAGAAGTCTGTTTTGTTTTTTAAAGTTTAAGCACACGTTTGTCTCATTTCTCTTTTTCAACACTGTCAATTTATGTTCTTGTTTTATAGCTAAATCAGGTTAGATTTAAGTTCGTGGCTATAAGAAACAAGGTAGCTATCTGAATTTTTTTTTTTTTTTTTTTTGTTGCCCAGGCTAGAGTGAGTACCGTGGCGTCAGCCTAGCTCACAGCAACCTCAGACTCCTCGGCTTAAGCAATCCTACTGCCTCAGCCTCCCGAGTAGCTGAGACTACAGGCATGTGCCACCATGCCCGGCTAATTTTTTCTATATAGAGTTTTAGTTGTCCATATAATTTCTTTCTATTTTTAGTAGAGACGGGGTCTCGCTCTTGCTCAGGCTGGTTTCGAACTCCTGACCTCGAGCGATCCACCCGCCTCGGCCTCCCAGAGTGCTAGGATTACAGGCGTGAGCCACCACGCCCGGCCAGAATTTTTAGAGCCAGTGTCTGTGCATTGCCCAGAAAACATGCAGTACTTGGCCTTTAAAGCAGTTTGCAATGATTTTTCTTCATTCTGTGGTTTCATGTTTCTTTTTAAAGATAATTTTTGCTGATGAGTGCACAGAAGCTGAGGGTCGCCACTGGCACATGAAACACTTCTGCTGCCTTGAGTGTGAAACGGTCCTAGGAGGACAGAGGTATATCATGAAGGATGGTCGCCCGTTCTGCTGTGGCTGTTTCGAGTCTCTCTATGCAGAGTACTGTGAAACCTGTGGGGAACACATTGGTAAGTCCCCGGCCCGCCTGTCTGCCCTGTCACAGAGCCATTAGTCAGGCTATGATTATCCAGTCTTCTTTTTTTATTTTTTTTTTAAATTGAGGTATGATTTGCATACAGTGAAAATGTACAGATCTTGAATGTTTCAGTTGAGTTTTAACAAGTGAATATATAGTCTGTTCTTGTTATCTGCAGTAGTTGTGTTCTGTAAAGTTGCTGTGAACACTGAATACTGGATTCGTGAACACTGAACATTGCTCCTAGGGGACCTACAGGGTTAGGTTCCTGTGAGCTGCTGGTCACATTTTCATCAACCCATTGATACATAATCTCGCCTCATGTGTGTTTTGGTTTAAAGCTGCCTTATTGCGTATATATTGTTGATGTATTAACATTGAAGTCATGGCCAAATCCTAACTCAAGATTAGGAGCTTATGTAATACGTGTATTTTCTCCATGAGGTATATCACAACCTACTTTAGGGACACTAGATAGCACTTTGGCATTACATTTGGGGGCCATTTAAAGCAGCAAAATCACCTACAAAAAGCACAAAAATGCAAAAAACATGGCACTAAACATACCATGAATAGGACACTTGTTTACAGTCTGAGAGTTGAAACAAAAGGTAGAGCATTGCTTTGACCTCAGCTGGGAACGTACAAGTTGGTCAATTCAAATTTTCACCACACTGCACATGTGCAAAAGTGAAAGTGTCACAAGTATCGCTTTTGGCATTACAAATTTTAGTGAGTAGGAAACTCACAAATACAGAATCCATGAATAATGAGGATTAAATGTACCTGCATAACCCACACCCCTATCAAGATACAGACATTTCCGTCACTCCTGAGAGTTCCCTCATACCCACTGTCTTTATTTTTTTTTTCCCCATTTCTTCCTTCATTGCAGACATTAAGCTATAAGCCGTTATTCTGTCCTTTTTCAAAACAGGTGTTGACCATGCGCAGATGACCTACGACGGGCAGCACTGGCATGCCACGGAGGCATGCTTTTCTTGTGCCCAGTGTAAAGCCTCTTTGTTGGGATGCCCATTCCTTCCCAAACAAGGTCAGATTTATTGCTCAAAAACATGCAGCCTCGGTGAAGATGTCCATGCCTCCGATTCTTCCGACTCTGCATTTCAGTCAGCTCGATCAAGAGACTCCAGAAGGAGCATCCGAATGGGCAAAAGCAGTCGTTCAGCGGATCAGTGTAGACAGTCTCTCCTCTTGTCCCCTGCTCTGAACTACAAGTTTCCTGGCCTTTCAGGCAATGCTGATGACACCCTTTCTCGAAAATTGGATGATCTGAGTCTCACCAGGCAAGGAGCAGGTTTTGTCAATGAAGAATTTTGGAAAGGCAGAGTAGAACACGAAACCCCAGAAGACCCTGAAGAATGGGCCGAGCATGAAGATTATATGACACAGCTCCTCCTCAAGTTTGGTGATAAAAGCCTCTTTCAGCAGCAGCCCAGCGAGATGGATATCCGAGCCAATGAGCATTGGATATCTGATAACATGGTTAAAAATAAGACTGAATTAAAGCAAAATAACCAGAGCCTTGCAAGTAAAAAATACCAATCTGATATGTATTGGGCACAGTCGCAAGATGGACTGGGCGATTCTGCTTATGGCAGCCACCCAGGCCCTGCAAGCAGTAGAAGGCTCCAGGAATTGGATCTGGACCACGGGGCTTCGGGATATAATCATGATCAGACACAGTGGTATGAAGATTCCCTGGAATGTTTGTCAGACTTGAAACCAGAGCAAAGTGTTCGGGATTCTATGGATTCTTTGGCTTTGTCTAATATCACAGGTATGTAATTTAGGGATTATGGGGTACTTGAAAAAGGAGCCACTGAAAAATTTATTCATAAAATTACAATTCAGCACCAGTAGGGTTTATGTTAATTAAAACTGTGGACCACCAGGCACCATGGCTCATGCCTATAAACCCATCACTTTGGAAAGTCGAGGCGGGAGGATTGCTTGAGGCCAGGAATTTGAGACCAGCCTGGGCAATATAGCAAAACCCCATCTCTACAAAAAAATAAATTAGATGGGCATGGTGGCATGCACCTGTGATCCCAGCTATTCTGGAGGTTGAGAATCCATTGAGCCCAGAAGTTTGAGGCTGCTGTGAGCTATGAGCACACCACTGCACTCCAGCCTGGGCGACAGAGCGAGACCCTATCTCTAAAAAAAATAATAAAACTGTGGACTAATGGAATGAAGCCATGTCATTTAAATGCCAAATGCTATAGCAAAACAAACATGTATACATACAGGTGAGTACATGTGTATAAAATACATATCCCTGTTTTAAAGAGGACGAAATTGATTTAGTTGGAAAAGAGTCTGCAAATGGATTGTGGCCAAAAGATATTGTACCGTTTGGATTGTGCTATATGAATTTTAAGATATTAAAATTGGCCTGCACACTTTATAAGTTCATAACATATTGAGTTTTTCCTTTCTTTTTTTTGAGACAGAGTCTCACTCTGTTGCCCGGGCTAGAGTGCCACGGCGTCAGCCTAGCTCACAGCGACCTCAAACTCCTGGGTTCAAGCAATCCTCCTGCCTCAGCCTCCCGAGTAGCTGGGATTACAGGCATGTGCCACCATGCCTGGCTAAGTTTTTCTATATATATTTTTAGCTGTGCAGATCATTTCTTTCTATTTTTAGTAGAGACAGGGTCTCGCTCTTGCTCAGGCTGGTCTCGAACTCTTGACCTCACGCAATCCTCCCGCCTTGGCCTCCCAGAGTGCTAGGATTACAGGCGTGAGCCACCAGGCCAGGCCTTAAGTTTTCTTAAGTTGCCCTGTGGCAATAAATAGCTCAAGAATAGTTGAACATTTTTTACTCAGATTACAAAATATCACTTTTAATGTTTTCAAAGCACATTCATGTAAGTTATCCATACTTTATCCTTAAAATGACCCTCAGCTATATAGAGTGGATATTATTGCATTTTACAAATAAGAAAACTTGAATTACCAAGAGGCCAAATGATTGGGCCTAGAACCCAGCACATTATGAAACTCACATTGCGACAAGTCTTTGGATACAGAATGTTGCTGTTGCATGGCTAGTTTCATAGTCAAACTAGTGGTGTCCAGTCCTTTCATAAAGGTTATGTTTCTGTAGCATGCATAGGAATGGCTTTAGCAGCTGCCCATGGACAGGAATGACCTGTGCCAGGCACTGCAGTGACAAGGATAAGACAGAGCTACCCTCCTGGCTTCTGCACACTTGTCCAAGATAAGGGGAGTTGAGGAAGAACAGGGGGTGAGACTAAGCACCTCCTGTCTGCCGGGCCCTGTGCTAGGTGTTTTTAATATCTAAAATAGACATAATTTTATAAATTTAAGTATCAATACGGCTGACATTTTTTGACAGTAATGGGCTGAGAAACAGGCTCCCTTTAAAAAGTAGGAAGTTACACCACTCCCTGTTGTCACAGTCTGTTGGGCTATATTTATGTCTCTAACTTACCTGGGCCCTATTATAACAAAGGAGATCAATATCAGCTTTGAGAAAAGTTTTAACAGAAAGTTAATCTTGAAGGCAGAGAAGACCAGATGAAGATCTAGGTCAGGGGATGGGCAAACCTCTTCTGTAAAGGGCTAGATAGCACTTTTTAGGCCATACAGTCTCTGCAGCAACTACTCAGCTCTGCCATTGTAGAAAGTAACCACAGATAGTAAGTTAACACATAGGTATGGCTGTGTTGCAATAGAACTTTACACATAAGCAGGCTGTTAGACTAGTGGTCGGCAAACCACAGCCTCAGTAAAAGATGAGGAAGATGGGTACGGAGTGGTGGCTCACACCCAAAATCTCAGAACTTTGGGAGGCTGAGGCAGAAGGATCAGTTGAGGCCAGGACTTCGAGACCAGCCTGGGCAATATAGCCAGACGCCATCTCTACAAAAAAATAAATTATCTAGGCATGGTGGCATGTACCTGTCTACTGGGGAGGCTGAGGCAGGAGGATCCCTTGAACATAGGAGATGAGTTCGAGACTGCAGTGAGCTATGATCACACCACTGCACTCCAGCCTGTGTGACAGAGTATGACCCCATCGCTCAAAAAACAAACGAACAAAAAAACACGTCTGTGATGGTGGCCATGTGGATGCCAAAAAGGGATTGATTTGAGAGATGTTCAAATAAAGCAATTTGGCTTTAATGGATTGAGAAGCAGAAGCTTCTACATCTTATGTTAATAAACTAATGAAGAGGCTTCTATGAAGCGCTATTAAATTTTTGCTGCTCATACCATGTGCTATAACTAATCTTTGACTCCAAAATAGGTGGGTTCATAAGAAAGGCTGTGCCCCTTGTTATCAATTAACAAAATTTATACCTCTTCTCAATTGGTATATATACATGTTGGTTTTCTCTAGGAGGTTTTAATCAAATATTGAAATAGGAAATTTTCTTTGAAATGTTTCCTTTCAGTAGCTTGTTTGTAATAATTGTCAGAATATTAGGATTATTGAGAAGCATATCTTGTTACGGCTTCTCTTCTAGGAGCTTCAGTGGATGGAGAAAGCAAGCCGAGGCCATCATTATATTCTCTGCAAAACTTTGAGGAGATGGAGGCAGAAGATTGTGAGAAAATGAGCAATATGGGAACCTTGAACTCTTCCATGCTGCACAGGAGCGCAGAGTCCTTAAAGAGTCTGAGTTCAGAGTTGTGTCCAGAAAAAATCATGCCTGAAGAGAAACCAGTACATCTGCCAGTGCTCAGAAGGTCCAAGTCTCAATCCAGACCACAGCAGGTCAAGTTTTCAGATGATGTCATTGACAATGGGAACTATGACATCGAAATCCGGCAGCCTCCAATGAGTGAAAGGACTCGGAGACGGGTCTACCATTTTGAAGAGAGGGGATCCAGGTCTCATCACCATCGCCGCAGGAGAAGTAGAAAGTCCCGCTCTGACAATGCCCTGAATCTAGTTACAGAAAGAAAATACTCTCCCAAAGACAGACTGCGACTTTACACCCCCGATAACTATGAGAAATTTATACAGAATAAAAGTGCCCGGGAGATCCAAGCATACATCCAAAATGCTGACCTCTACGGACAGTATGCCCATGCCACTTCTGACTACGCGCTGCAGAACCTGGGCATGAACAGGTATCTGGGGCTCTATGGTGAGGATGATGATTCCTGGTGTTCCTCCTCCTCCTCCTCTTCCGACTCAGAAGAAGAAGGATATTTTCTTGGACAACCAATCCCTCAACCCCGGCCACAGAGATACGCCTACTATACAGATGATCTTTCTAGTCCAACTTCTGCACTCTCTGCCCCTCCGTTTGGTCAGAGGACAACTAAATCCAAGAAGAAAAAGGGACACAAGGGCAAAAACTGTATTATTTCTTAACCCAGTAGCTACGGAGATCATTTGTTTAAAACTTAGCCATTAACCATCTGAAGTATATCTTTTTTCTTCCATAGGAAAGTTGCTAAAATAGTTTAAAGTGCTTTCTTTGCCCATGTAAATGAGAACCCAACTGCTGTTTACAGTGCCAGATGAACATTTGAAAGGTGTTTTCTCCAGTTGACCCTCCTCGGATGGTACAGGTGGACATAACATCTTGTGCCTGTCAGGTGCATTACAGTTTTATGTAGCTGCTTTGGTCTCCAGTCCTCAAGGGAATACTCAAAGATACTGTCTCAAGGTGATTGGATGGGGGTGTTGATTTTACAAGATGGAGAACTCCAGCTGCCTTCGTAAAGCAATAGTGTTTGTCATTTATTTAAGTCAGGTTGGCTCAAGTCCTGATTGGTCTGTCTTGGTGTGAGGCATGCACATCTTCATGGTGACCTAGCTAACACTGTGCATCTTAGTGTGCGAGGCCAACTTGCCCCCTTTCAACCCTCCTTAGCCAGTTAAACATCGTATTCACTCCAGCTACAGATTGAAAAAAAGACATTGCTATTTATAATGTAGTATTTCATAGACTTAAGTGTATTCCTAATTTAACGGTGCAAATATTAATGTATATACTGTACAGTTCAGATTTTAAAGCTGATATTTTTATATCCCTAAATTGTAAGACGTTTGTTACACTGCAGTGCTAGATTTGTTAGGGAACCAGAAACAGCATTTATGAATGAAATGATTGCTTGTATTTTAGTCAGGGTTTATAAGTTTAGACGGTCAAATTTATATTGCCTAGTGATGGAAAGTTCAATTTTTTTGATTTTTCAATATTAAAAAGGCTCTGTATGCATGGTGGGGCTATGTAAATACTCTTTAAAACTATGGCCCTATTAATCTTACGAGTGTTATTTATGGGTCAAGCAATGTAACCTGTATAAATGTAAAAACAAACAAAAAACCCCATATATACCCCTGGAATATATGGTAAAAACAAGTAGAAGCTGTTTGGGTGAATGGTTTTTTTCCCCCTTTGGGGGGAGGGGTGCCTTTCTCATTCTTAGCAAAGGTGATGATTATCTCATGGGAAGAGACCAGAACTACAAGGATCTGCTTTTTGTGGCAGAGGACTTTGTAGATTTATTGTTTAAAGAGAGGCTATTCCTTTTTATCCCTCCCTTCCAGCTAATCTATTGGCTTTTCACAGCAATTTTGAAAACTGGGTCTTCTGGTTATGTTTTTCTTTTAAAATCTTTAAATGAGAGGATGCTGTGCCACTGAGTACTTCACGTTACTAGGAGGTTCTAATTCAAGGGGAAATTATGTTGGATTTAAACTATTGAGCAGATATTCTGATATGTGCCATGCTTGCATATGCTTCTCAGTCGTAACTAAAGGTCCTAGTGGCTTCTGGGACCTTTAGAGAGGTATTTAATAAACGCTCAATAAATAACAAACTACCTTTCTGAATACAAATCTTTGCAAATACATCCAAATAACTTCCATTTTGCACCTCCGTTCAGGCATGACGTATTATTTTGCAGTCCTTCGAAGAGGGTAAGAGACCTCCACTTGACTCCTGCGTGTCCAACGCCCCCAACTAGTAGGTGGGAAATAGGACTTCAGGCACCAGAGGCATATTTTTCCGTACCTCCTGGAGGCCTTGGGAAGGACAAACATGAATCCCATAGGTACATCAGTGAATGGGCTGAAGCCTCCCAAGCCCATCCCTGGACAGGGCAAGGCTTTGTACCTGGGTGAGGCAGAGGCCCTTCAGAAGAGCACTAATGGTGGGAGAGCTCTTCCCTCAGTAACTGTGTCTTCATTCCCTGGTCTGGTGCATTTGAAGAATATATCAGCAATGAAAAGGAAGTGCATGCACATGAGTAAAGAAATTCACCCAGGACAAAAGACAGTGCAGCATCTCCCAAAAGTAACCAGTTGTAGCGTATCAGATGTTCAAAGCACATTCATACAAATGTGTCTCTTTTAAAAATGGTAGTGAACTATACATACTGTGACTTATTTTACATGTAGACACTCCACGAGTGCATATAGGTCTACCTCATTCTTCCAATGACTGCTTCATATCCCACTTTATCTATTTAGCCAGTCCCTTAATGATTGATTTGAATTTCCTCATACATGCCTTATCCTACACTGCCACACATGAACATGAATTGGGAGCAGTGTAATTAGTGGACAAAGGTTATATATTTAAAACTTTGGATATTGCCAATTTTCCTCTCAGAAATTTTCCTGATTGACATTTACATAATATATGAGTGCTTGTTCTATCACAACATCTCAATATATAAGCAGGTATCTTGATTTTGAAGAAATGCTCAGAACCTATGCTACAAACAGTGGGCATCCTTTTAGAAAAGATTTGCAATACGTTGCTTATAAAGAATGGAAAACATAGTAAACCGGTGATACTTACCCTAGAGAAATGCAGGTTCAAGCTGAAGGCACTGCCCTCGGTAGTTTTCAAGTACACTTTTGAGGTTACATGTATTGCCGAAGGCTTAAGGAAATGCAGAACTATTTATTCACAATAATGATATAACTTTCAAGCTTAAAAGTTAATCCCCATTAGTGGCAATTAACAGAAGACTATGGACAAAGTGAGAAAGGGAAGCAACTACCTTGCAGTTCTATAAAAAATTAGGCAAGAAAATAAAGCTTTACTTGCTAAAAGGTCTGAAAATATCTAGTTAATAAGAGTGCAAAGTACCTGGTCAGTTACTAAACTCCAAAATTTGGTTCCCAAATAAACATCAAATGTTAAAACACTGCATCTAATCTCAACATGGGTGAAGCAGAACCTTAACGGTTTCATTTTCCTCACTTGAGAGCAGTCACTGGAGAACATTTGGCAGAAGGCCCATGGAAGGACACTGGCAAAAAAGTTGACAGAAACTCCTTTCAGCTGTCATTCAAAGAAAATGATTCATTTTGTATGTACACTTGCTGCTCTCTAACACTTTCTAGTTCCTGGGTTATCAAAAGTACCAAAAGAGAAAGATACCATTTGCTGTTTAACCCTCTCACTTTAGATACAAGTCATGGCCTTATAAAAAGGATTGTAAAATTGAAATGGGTACCTAAGACGGCTGGATCTGCACGTATGGCACGTGTTCCTGCCCAGTTTGGTCTTCGGGAGATGGGACCCAGAGCTTTAAATCGTGCTGGACGTTAGTGTGGACCTATTTCAGGAGCGCCTGGAAGACTTTAGAACAATTACTACAAACACAGTGTGGGCACACTTTAGTTTCTTGAGCTGCTCTTTTCTAACAGACTCTCAACTACTGCCATGGAAAGAACCAGTGTTGCTAGACCATTGGATTTTTCAAGAGAGGACAGGAATCTGAACTTTTGTTGAAATCGCCCAGCTTTTAAATGCTAGCAACTAATTCAAACATTTCTGAAACACTGTTGAATAAAATGAGCCAGCCATCAGGCAGTCTCCACCTCCTGGGTTATATAGATTCAAAAGTCTGAAGCTGATTCCCCTATCTCTTAGAGATATCTAGGGGATACACAACTAATTACTGTTTATAGAAATAGAAGTGACCTTTTTTGGATGCACAAAGAGGAACAATTATTGGGGTAAAAAAGTTCTACTACAAGCGTCATTATCAATTCAATGCTAGTAATACAATTATGATAAAATCCATTTTAATTAGTCAAATGAGAAAATTGCTAATTGCCTGGTTACATTCTCTATTCATTCACTGGAATGGTCTAAAAACAGAAGGTATATGTTCCTATACAGTCACATGGGTTTTCTGTAAATTGTCAAATATATTAGAAAAGTTTCCAGGTAAACTGGGCCAAGTTGAAGTGAGCAGGAAGAACTGAATGTTGTACCTCTAAACTCACGTTTTACCAAGGTTGTAGAATCATCAACTTTACTGGGGGAATAAAGTTTAACACACTGACTGCCACACTAGAAAAAAAACTTTTTTTTCCCCTGGAGCCATATTGTTTTATTATGAAAATAGAATAAAAGCTTTGAAAACAAAATGATCTTTTCTAATTTAATGAAAAATTTACTTCTTATTGTTTCTGTGTGTGAGTAATACGCAACTTGAAAAATAGCTCTCCTGGCTCCCAAGATGAAGAGACATGTGAGTTACATATGCTTCAGGAGGCCCTGGGCTCAAAACTAACATAAGGTAAATACAACTCACATGGCAGTTAATGTGTTAAGGGTGACTTTCAAAATGGTTTGGAAAGGGAATATGGAGGAAAGTAAGACATTGGGTGTATATATAGACTTGGTCACAGGATTAAAGCCAATTTATTCTGTTTGAACAGACCCACCTAGCTGGTCAAGTATTCCCATTTTAGGCATCAACTTTAGCCTCAACTTTTCTTTTGCAAAGGAAATTTCACATCTCTACTGCTATATGTACCCAAGGTGCTGTTATGCCGACTTTAGAAGTAACTTACAACCCACTCTCTGCAATCATTTGATTCCAGACAATGTTACCAGTACCATTAAGAATATGTATCTTAAATGCTAATAATGTTTTAACATTTTTAGATAACTGAACCAAGCAACTGATGTTGGCAAAGACATTACTAGTCTGATATAAACCCACCACAGAGTTGATCTTGCAGCATGGTGCAGAGCACACCGGACTCCAGGATTCCGGAGATCTGGGTTAGGAGACTCACTTCTCTCATTATCAAGCAGGTTAAGTGCTCTCACCCAATTTCCACTTCTGTAAAATGAGACTGCTAAAACATCTCAGAGGTTTCCTTCCAGCTTCAGCATTCTGTGGAGACTAAACTGAATTTATTAGGTCAGTTAACAGAAGAGTCTTCCCACTCAGCATAAAGTGTTGTTTCCCTTTTCTCTTTCATTTGCCAACACATTTGTCTGGCAAGGATTCCCTCCTCCAAAGACCAATGGGAGCTGGGAACTTTAAAGGGTGTTGGTGTTTTTTAATAATGCTTGGGATTCTAAATGGGCAAGAGGTTTAATTAAATAATCAAAAGGAAATTTGGGGTTGGTTGTCTCCCTATCAATGTGTATGGCTTCAAATTGACTTTATCTCCATTAAGTAGACTGTTTAGAGACCATCTAGAATATGTGGAGGGCAAGATATTTTCCTCGCTTCATGTTATTTCTCCCCAGTTACCCAGAGGAAAAGATTTTTTTCCCCTAGATCTCAGAGGGCTGCTATTGGCAATCTCTGAACACGTAAGCAAAGCTGAAAAGGTACTATGTTTATTTAATCTTGGTTCCTAGAATAGGAGAGTTGAATTACCAGGTTCACTCCACTTACGTGGTGTTCTCAAACTCCATCACAAGTCCTGGTGCAGCAGCCACAGAGATTCTGAGTCCTGGGGCTGCGCTGAGGCTGTGGGAGCTATAAGCCTACATGCTGCTCACCCCAACAGCTACTCCTTATGAACCTCAATCTTGTCTTCTAAAACAGCTCCAAGGCAGGCCAGGTGCAGTGCTCACACCTGTAATCCCAGCACTTTGTGGCTGAGACAGGAGGATCTCTTGAGCCCAGGAGTTCAAGACCAGCTTGGGCAATGTATCAAGACCCTGTCTCTACAAAAAAAAAAAAAAAAAAAGAAAAAAAAAAAAGAAAAATCAGCCGGTGCGCATCTATAGTCCCAGCTAATCAGGAGGCTGAGGCAGGAGGATCGCTTGAGCCCAGGAGTTTGAGGTTGCAGTAAACTATGATCCCACCACTGCACTCTAGCTTGGGCAACAGAGCAAGACCTCATCTAAAAAAAAAAAGCACAAAGGAGGCACATCAACTGTTCTCAGGGTCCTAGCCTGGAAAGAGTAGTGTTTCCATTCAAATTCCATAGGAGAGAACTTGGTTGTTGGGTCACATGTAACAAGGAAAACATAGCAAATGTAGCCTTACTTAGGCAACCATGTGAGTCAATAGCAACTCTATTACCCTGGGAAAAGAAGAGAATAGATTTTGGTAACTACCTTAGTTACTGGTCCCCCCCAACCCCTGCTTTCCCCCCACCCACTGAATCTGATAACATCTGTGCTCTCAAGAGAAGTGGCAAGAAGGAGATGATAAATGCACCATGTATAACGTTACCACAAGTCTTGGTCTGGCAAGGAGAATGTGGCCATTACTCTTAGGAGCTCTAGGTGCCAGTCTTAGCAGTGTAACAGCTATAAAGCCACCCGGGCCGCTGGCAGCCCACAACACTCAATGCCATCCAGCATGAATACTTCAAAGAAGACCAGATTACCATGTCCAAAGCTGTTACCAGAGAACTGTCAGAGCCTTCCTGGGAGCTCAGGATCATTACAGAAAACTCTGGAGCGAAGTTAAAACCAATATATATTTTGGCAGTTATAGCAGAGTCCTTCCTTAAAGACTAGGCTATTACTAACTTTCTGATGATACATCATCCTCTTCCTTCAAGAGGTTCTAGATCTATGAACTGGCTCAGGGCCAGGAAGTGGCTGAGAGCTCTGAGAAATCTACATTTTTGGCAAGAATACTACATAAGTAATGTTTCCAATTTTTCTTCTTAAGTAGGGGGAAAAGGTAACACTAAAGCATTCAACATCCTTCACATTCTGCTCTTAATTTTTCCCACCATCATCCCCTATCATCCTCCCTGACCAGTTTCAGTACACAGGCCTATGCCTTTCCCTCCATCTCCCCCTTCTCTGCCTGAATAAATCCTATTCCTCTAAGATCCAGGGGTCAAATGTAACTTCCTCATGAAGACAACTATAAGTTGACGAATATGAGTACCTACCATGTTCCAAACTATGCTAAGAAGTGGGGTTACAAAGACAATAAGGTTCCTGCCCTCCAAGAGTTACTACAAAGATGTAGGATTTTAATCCTACAATTCTTTAAAATTCAGATTCATAATTACACAAGTATTGAGTACTGCTGTGTGTCAGGCACCATCTTTTCTTATTTAACTGGTTTTCAGACATCAAGACTCCCTAAGTCACAAAGTTAATGCAGTAAGTAGCTCCCTCTTATCCCCAGGGGACATGTTCCAAGACCCCCCACCCCCCAGTGGATGCCTGAAACTGGACAGTACTGAACCCTATATACTATGTTTTTCCTATACATACATACCCATGGTAAAGTTTAAGTTATAAATTAGACACAGTAAGAAATTAACAACTAATAATAGAACAATTATAATATACTGTAATAAAAGTTACAGGAATGTAGTCTCTCTCAAAATATCTAATTGTACTGTACTCACCCTCTTCTTGTGATGAAGTGAGATGATAAAAGGCCTATGTGGTAAGATGAAGTGAGGGGAATGATGTAAACATTGTGACATAGTGTTAGGCTACTACTGACTTTCTGATGATACATCAGAAGGAGGCTCATCTGCTGTGGGTGATCCTGGAGTCATCGGGCCATGACCGTGTTGACGGCTGGACGTCAGTGGCAGATGTAGATAACAGGTGGGCAGCGTGTGCAGTATGGGTCTGCTGGACAAAGACATGATTCACATCCCACATGGGACGAAGCAGGATGGCGCAAGATTTCATCACTACTCAGAACGGTGCGCAATTTAAAACTTATGAATTGTTTATTTCTGGAATTTTCCATGTAATATTTTCAGACCACAGTTGACTGCAGGTAACTGAAACCATGGAAAGCAAAGCCACAGATGAGGGGGACTACTATAGTTTCTCAATTCTCAAACGTCCTCTATCCTGCTGCTGAATAGGTGAACTGAATACTAAGGCATAATCAATCTTGTAGTAGAAAGTAATAAAGCCTACATTTTAGCAAAACACGTTAAGCCTGTTAAAATAAGAGAAAAGAATCTAATTATTTAGACGTGGTTACTTTATTTTGCACTTTAAAATTCACAAAAAGCTTTATAATATCTGCGTTCTCCTTGTTGATCATCAAGGCTTTATGGTAAGACAATGAAAATTTTATCACATCAATTGGGCATACTTAAAAAACAATGGATAATTTACAAACAAATCTCTTTAATCAAGAACATTTTGTAAAATACACACTCTGGTACACATCTGAATTCACCTATCCTAAAATTAGACTTTAAAGGGCTTAAAAAAAAAAAAATCCCTAAACAAACAGTTTTAACACTGACAAGCCTACCAGAATAATGCTGATGGCAAGCTATAAACAGCTTTAAAGCTGAATGTAATTTGGGGGAAGGGGAGAAGAAGAAATTATCTGCTGAACCTACATTTAAATGCATCTGTTAGTAAGACTTCTCTAACTTAATGAATTTCAACAAAGTGAACAACTCCTTTGCCTTTGCCTTTGGTAGTTTCTTAAGTTTTATTTTTAAATTTGTGACGTCTTGACTAAAGAAAATGAATCCTGGGGCTTCAGTATTTAAGGAAAAGAAAAACATTGGTGGTAATCCCAAAACAGTATTAGTGATAAAAAAACAAATATAAAATAAAAAGAAAAAAGAACCAAAAAAAGAGAGAGAGAGAGAGAGAGAGAAACATTGGTGGCAAAAGAGGAAAAACAAGATCAGTACCTTTCTTAGTCCATCTAAAGTGGGTAACAAATAAAATCATTGCTATTAAGGAAAAATACCGGAGTTGATATGTGGGATTTAGTTTGGCTTAAAGTTAGATAAATTAACATCTAAATGACAAAAATAAAACTTTAAGGTGATCTCATTTAGGAAATTAAAAAAAATAACTGTTGCCCTCAATTAGCTTTTAAATTTGTGGAACAGCATAATACGTACTTTGAGGCACCCAATAGAGGATCTGTTAAAATTATTCATACTGCTATTTCCAATTTTAATATAATTTTTATGTGCTTTGGGGTAGCTCTTTAGATATTATCAGTAGAGGCCACTAAAAATAATGCCAGAATTTGAGTAAGAAGAGAGTAGAAACCAAAAGAGGATGGGAGGATAATGAAATTGGGTAGTAATAACAAACATGATTTTTAAGGTTTCCTCACTAACACCGCAAAATTGTATATTTTGGCTCAATGCCACAGGGCTGATGGAAGTGATCAGGAAATGAGTGGAACATCCTAGTCGTCCCACTTGGATTCTTAACTAACCCGTGATTTGGATGGCTCACTCATGGAGGACTGTTCACACAGGCTGCTTGGTAAGGGGCAGCTGTGTGGGGCTTACTATCAACACCTATTTGCTTTGTTTCTTTCAAGAACACTTTTGAAGGACTAAGGACCTCCAAAAGGCAGGAGAACAAAGAACTCACTGGACTACAGAGATTAACAAGGGAATAATCTGTAAATAGTGTAATCATGGACATGTTATCAATCACCTTCTTTCTTGAGGTGGGGAATACGGGTCTATAAAAAAAAAACAAAAAACTGCACTCCACTACTAGACCTATGAAAAAATAAAACATTCCAAATTTTTCCTCTTTTGATCAGAAGTTTTTGAGAAATCTCAACTTTAAAATATCCCTAATCTGTCATCTCAAATTGCCCCTTTTATTAGTCTTAAAAATGATATTGCTTAAGGCTCATACATCAGTGAAAGAGTCAAAAGCTTCAGGATTAATAGATGACATTTAGTTCATTTACTCAGGAAAAAGGATTTTACTCTGAGGTGTCTTTCAGAGATTTAAGAGCTCTATGTTATCACTGAATGAAACTTATTCTCAAAGCAAATATTCTCTATGATACCAAAGTATTCAGTTTATTATGACAGTACACTTTAACATATTAAAAGTCACAAAGCCTAAGAAAAGCAAGCAACAAGGTAATAAAATCACAACTCAGAATCCTAACATTTTCACATGGTACCGTTCACTATGAAATGCAAAAAGACTACTAATGTTTAAGTGGAATGATCTCTAGCCTGTAAATTACACTCCTGTGAAGAACAAATGATTATATACTTGGAAGACTACAGAACATGAGTAGGCACAGAAAGCTGTTCTTCAGGACTGCTTTTTCAAAGCTTGAAAAATGAATTGACCCATCATTTTAGGGGGTGAAGCGGGGGGCAAAGATGCATATGAATTAGGAGGCTTTACATGTAGAAAAAAATCTAATTAAAATATTTTAAACAGACTATTTTAAATGTTTATTTGACATTGGAAGTGCGGTCAACTATCATAAACTATTTCTCTTCATCACAAAAATTCCATATATTAAGGATTTACGCAATCCAGGAGGGAAAAAAATCTAGAAACTTTTTTTTGCCTGAGCAAGAAATCTAAAAAGGCTCTCCAAAATCTTGAGTAGAAGTATCATACTCTGCAATAAAATGCTTGAGTTCCTCAACACACCGCTCACCTATTTCATGTAAATTCTGCCTCAATGCAAACTGTATAGACTTTTCTAATGAAGGATCTTTTTCAATCAGCATTTTCACCACCATCCCGAAAGTTTCACAGTCTTGTCGGTAAACCTAGAAAGGTGAAACATACTCTGGTTAGCTGAGAGTGAAAAAAATTAACTAAATACTTAGGTGAGTTAACAAAACTACGATGCACGAGTCTAAAGGGAAGACACAATGATACTGTTCACCCTCTCTTGCCCTTGCATTGTCACTACTGCCAGACGCCAGTTAAACCTTTATCTTTGAGACTTGCTGACAACTTGAGAATAAAAACATTAATATACCATATGACCAAATGCAGAAGTTTGGCATGGCATTTGTCAGCATAAGGCAGTCTACTCAAAGGACACCAGACTAGATAGAGATGACAATATCTAAGAACAAAGGCTTAGGTAAGGCATATATCAATGGCTTTGTTCACTTATGTGTTTGGAAGAAAAAAGTTTGTAAGCCCCTAACTTTAGATTCTTTGTTTGAAACATGCAGATGACAAATTCAACATTCTGTTTATTATACAACCAAGAACTACAAGAATGCTGAAAGTATCTACTTAAAAAAACCTTTTCAAGTTATAAATGTTTAACATAGCTGAAGTCATCCAGGTAGAGTTATGGTCAAGACAACATGCATGTGTATATATGTATGTATTTTTCTACTTCAATGTGTAGATTCTATTATTTTATGTCAATGTGTATATATGTTTATCAGTGGCAATTAAATACTTCCTGTCTAAAAATTGCTAAGTTTCTTCCACATTGTCATTTCCTTAATGTGCAGTCACCACATGCATGTTAGACTTCTATGCTATTTTTCCTACTCAGTAATTCATGTATTTAAATAAAAGTTACAGTTGAATTCTCCATGAAAATTAAATGAAATAAAAACTATCCGGTTTTTAAAACTTTTAGGTTAATTTTTACTTTCCTAACTTAACAATAACAATCAACATTGTTTATTCTCCAAAAAGGTTTCATTCCTTTGGGGAAACTTTAGAAATAAGTGATATGAGACATTGCTTGACTTATGACAAGTTTTTATTCCTCAAATGGTCACTGCTAGTTGTAGTGGCTGCTGCTATATTTTTTCTCAATGTCTGCAATATTTGTTTTGATTGCTTAAAAATAGCTAAAGAATATTTTTAATTTTTAACTCTCAGTTTTAAGTTGCTAAATTATACTAAATTCATTTCCTTGCTCTCAACTCCACAAGTTTCAAAGAAATTTAAAGGGTAAATTCTTCGAATGACACATTAATTAAAATATATAAAACCCTTATCAACAGGGCACGATGGCCCCTGCCTATAATTCCTGCTACTGGGTAGGCTGAGGCAGGAGGATGGCCCTGAGCCCAGGAGTTCAAGGCTGCAGTGAGCTATGACTGTGCCACTGCACTTAGGCCTAGCCAACAGAGTGAGACCCTGTCAATCAATCAGTCAATAAATTTCCTTATCTGCCTTCTTCATCTCAGATACACATACACATTTTTCTAAAGAGTAATGAAATTTAGTCATAATAACCATTAAGTTTCATTTACCAATTTAAACAAACCATTTTTTCTAGTTTATCCTAAGGTTTACATGACTGAGAACTGATACTGGTATTCTGATAAACGAACTTAGAAAACAGTATACTACTGAGATAATATTACATATGACAATAAAACATACTATGACTGGTCTAACAAATACATAGTACCTAAGACAAGCCAATGCAGTCCCCCTGGAGGAGAGTCAGAAGCATGATGTTTCACAGTCCTAGTGGAGGTGAATTCCTTACCAAACCAGTCAGCCCACATAATAACAGCATTCTAACACCAACCACACGCCTCAGCAGACTGCTTTTTGGGTGGCCTAAATTTTACAGGCTTCTTTATAACAGATGTACTAGATGAGGATAATGTTACATTGTGAATTAACCTGCAAATTCTTTAATGTAAATCTGCCTTCTACCTAAACTGTAAGTCTTCATTTAGCATATTTACAGAACATAAATATGCTACATATTTGCATATGAAAAATAAAACCATATTAAGATGTTCATGCATTTATTTAAACTGTCACTCTGGAGACAAGACACCGTAAACATTTAAAGTTTTATTTTTAAATTTTAAGTCTTTTTGAATTTTTTGTTGTAAATTAGGTAAGTGTTTGCATCTTAGTTAGCAAGAACAACCAGAACTGCTAAAAGCACCGTAATTCCCTACACCAGAGGGTAAATTTACTAAAAAGATTGCTTAAAATGTACTGGTTGGGCATTAGACAGGAAATAATTACTTTTTTGTTAAAGGAAGACCTCACCCTCCAACATTTTATAAATACAATTCACAACTGTCAGAAACCTATTTCCGAAATGTGTTCCACAGTAAACTCAATCCCAAAACAGGAAGGGTGTAGTTATCTGTAGGAGAGTTTGTTTGCTTATGATCCCTAGCTGGAAATTCATTAATAATCTTCAGATTTGATATCTACAGGCCACACAGGAAGACTTTTTTGTTACTGTTTTTGTCGAGCTTGGACCTCATCAAAATGAGAAACAGGCTACAGCATGGGTGGGGTTCACATAAACTGCTTAGAAAATGTAGTTAAATTTGCCAGCATAATGAAAACACTATCCAAATGTGGTTTCACATATTTCTTTACTATAGTAGCCTGTGTTAATAGTTAAATTTTCACAAAATGCTTCTAGGAATAAAGGAATATGATAAAACAAACTACCAAAGCTTTTGACTACTGCTTATGCTTTCAGATGACTAGAAGAATAGTTAACAGGCAAAACAAACTCAACGGCAAATTTGTTCTACCTAAAAATTGCTAAAAAATGACATAAAACTCCTCTGACAGAATCTTACTTCTGTTCCCACAAAAAAAGAAACCGAAACTAAGGCAACATGAGCTGTTAGAAGAATTTTCATTTTGGATAAACCATCTTTATTTAATATATATATATTACAATTCTAGAAGGCCAGTTTAGAGGAATGATGGAGACTAGAGTTACATCTAAAAACAGTACCTACTAGGCTTTGGTGGCCACTTAAGTTAAAATATATGTGCATATATAATATTTACCTTAATATTAACATTTAAATTATAATTTATGTTAATATTAGGAAGTAACTAGTTAACTGGAAAAGTCAGATACACAAATCCTTAAAGGGCTGGGGAATCAAATGAGAACATTATTTCCTCTATTCCTGATGCCTCATTTCATATAATCTCATTTATCTGAATTCATATGGTTCAAATGCTACATGTCTCATGTCAGAAGATTTACATCCTACTAGGAAAGGTAAAAACAAACAATAAAAACAAAGCACAAATGAGACATTTAGGTGTGTAAGTGGTAGGGAAAGCAGAAAGAAGAGTAGTTCCAAGAGCAAGCTTATTGAGTTCGAATCAAATCCTGATTCTGCTAATGTGGAAGGCCTAATAATGCCCCCTAACACTGCCTCCAAGATGTTCACTTCTGAATCCCCGGAACCCATGAATATGTTACTGTACACAGTATAGGGGACATTGAGATACAGAGCTTATCCTATATTATCTAGGTGGGCGCAATGTAACCACAGTAGTACTTAAAAGGCAAATGCAGGAGGGTCAAAAACAGAGGCAATATGGCCACAGAAACAGAGGTTGAATGATGAACTTTAAAGATGGAGGAAGGAATTACAAGCCAAGGAAACAGGTGGCCTCTAGAAACTAGAAAATGCAAGGGAACCGATTCTCCCTAGAGCCTCTGGAGGAAGAGCAGCCCTGCAGATACCTTGAGTAGGGTCCCAGTAAAACCTATTTTGGACTTTATATATTCTTCTCAAGCTCACATGGAGTATTAACCAAGTTAGACCACAGTCTGGGCCATAAAACACACCTTAAGTTTAAAACAATAGATATCATACAAAGTATGCTCTCCAACCACAATGGAATTAAATTAGAAATCAACACTAGAAAGCTAGCTAGAAAACCCCATACCATTTGGAGGTAAACAACACACTTCTTTAAATAACACATGGGTCAAGAAGAAATCTCAAGAGAAATTGAAAAATATTTTGAACTAAATGAAAATTAAACCATCAAAATGTGTGGAGTGCAGCAAAAGAAATGCTTAGAGAAAAATGCATAGCCTTAAGTGCATATATTAGAAAAGAAGATATAAAATCAATAATCTAAGCTAGGAAATTAGGGGAAAAAAGAACAAATGAAAACCAAGAAGAAGAAAAAAAATTAGAGCAAAAATATTGAAAACAGGAAATTAACAGAGTAGAAACAATAGAACCAAAAGGTCGTTCTTTGAAAAGATCAATTAAAATTGATAAATCTCTAGCCAGGCTAACCAAGCAAAAAAGGAAGAAGACACAAATTGTTACTACTCTCATAATAAAGGAACGTTATAAACAACTCTATGCCCACTAATTTGAGAACATAGATGAAACAACCCATTTCCTTGAAAGACACGATCTTCCAAAACTCATAAAAGAAACAGATAATCTGAACAGACTGATATCTATTCAAGAAATTGAATCAATAATTCAAAACATAACAGAAAGCACCAGGCCCAGATGGTTTCACTGGTGAATTCTACCAAACATTTAAGGAAGAAATGATACCAACTCTCTACAATCTCATCCAGAAAGCATAAGCAGAGGCTTCCTAACTCATTCTATTAGGCCAGTAGTACCCTAATGTCAAAACCAAAGACATTATGAAAAAGGAAAATTGCAGACCAGTATCTCTCATGAACATAGATTCAAAAATCCTCAACAAAATATTAATATATCAAATCCAAAAATACATAAAAATAATT
Organism: Eulemur rufifrons; assembly: GCF_041146395.1. Taxonomy (NCBI): domain Eukaryota; kingdom Metazoa; phylum Chordata; class Mammalia; order Primates; family Lemuridae; genus Eulemur; species Eulemur rufifrons. The sequence continues at coordinate 33,095,785 of NC_090998.1, read as the reverse complement.
ATGTACTATGATCAAGTGGGATTTATTCCAGGTAGTTCTGAAAATTAATTAATGTTAATGATAGGGGAAACTGTGTGGGGAGAGGGGATACATAAGAATTCTCTGCATTTTCTTGCAATTTTTCTGTAAACTTAAAACAGCTCTAAAAAATAAAATCTGTTAAAATTGTTTTTAAAAAGAATCACATAAACAAATGAAAAAAAAAAGGAAAAAAATTCTTAACCTCTGTGCCTCAGTTTGAGTATCTACACCTAACTATGCTGTTGTAAGGATTAAATAATATAGAGTACTCAGAAAGTATCTGCCACACAGGAAGCATTTAATCTACATCAGATATAGTAATGATAGTGGTAAGAGGAGAAACAACTGTTCTGTCTAGAGAAGGGAGTATTAAAAAATGGTATTAGAACTAATAAGTCCTCTCAAGGAAAATAGGGAGGAGGAGAAGGAAATGGTGTTTGGGGGAAATTCTATCGGTTTAGCATACTAGAGCTCAGGGTTGTGTTCATCCTGAAAGGAGATAATGAAAAGGTTTCTTTCAAGGAGCTATCAACCTATAAATAAGCATTTAGCAAATAGGGCAAGAGCTACAAGGAGAAACCAGATCCTTTGGGTGTATCAGGAAGAGAAAATGGTTGAGAATCAATGCTTAGGGCTCCTGAGAGCTGGAACAATAAATGTGACATGATGTGTTAAAGAAAGACAAGACTGTAGGCTTTACATGTACAACAGTTCCCACCTTATCTGAGGTTTCACTTTCCATAGTTTCAGTTACCCGTAGTCAACCACAGTCCAAAAATACTAAATGGAAAGTTCCAGAAAAACAATTAATAAGTTTTAAATTTCATGCCATCTGAGAACCACAATGAAATCTTGCACCATCGTGCTCTGTCCTACACGAGATGTGAATCATCCCTTTGTCCAGCATATCCACACTGAATTAACTACCCATTAGTCACTTAGTAGCCTTCTTGGTTAGCAGACTGGTAAAACATACTATATATAGGGTTCGGTACTACCCAAGATTTCAGGCACCCACTGGGGGTCATGGAACATATCTCCCATGGATAAGGGGGAAACTACTGTAATTAAGCAGCAGCAGATACGTGGTAATGTGAAGAGTGACAGGTGGAAGGTTTTTTCTTTTATTTATTTACAAAGGAAAAGTTTTGAGGGTAGAGATACGTTCAGTACTCAATAAGTCATTTGAGGCACCCATGACACAGTTAGAACCAACCATTAATAGGAAGATGAGGATGAGTCTGGACTTCTAGAGAAAGCAACAGGGGAGGAAGCGAGGGAGGGACTGAGTTTATAACCTTTAGCACTAATGCCAGTTGAAGCCATAGAAGTTTCCTGAGGAAAGCACTAAGTTCTCTCTAGTCCCACAAACTAGATACTCAGTAAATGTTGAATAAATAGGCAAGTCAGCTTTGAGATACTATGTAATACAAGAGCCAGAGACAGCCAAAAGCAGACATCTAAAACCATCAATATCAGCCACAGAAAAGAAAATAAGGAAGATGAAGAACCAGGAGACAGTGAAGACACAGGTGCCAAAGAAAGAGTTTGCAAAATAAGGAGACAGTCAATCAAATGCTAGAGAAAGACCAAAGGGGGCTGGGCGTGGTGGCTCACACCTGTATTCCTAGCACTTTGGGAGGCTGAGGCAGGAGGATTGCTTGAGGCCAGGAGTTTGAGACCAGCCTGAGCAAGAGCAAGACCTCGTCTGAACAAAAAATAAAAAATTAGCCAGGTTGGTGGCACACGCCTGTAGTCCCAGCTACTTGGGAGGCTGAGGCAAGAGGATCACTTGAGCCCAGGAGTTTGAGGTTGCAGTGAGCTATGGTGACACCACTGCACTCTAGCCCAGGCAACAGAGCAAGACAGAAAAACAGACAGAGAGGAAGGAAGGGAGGGAGGAAGGAAGAAAGGAAAAGGAAAAGGAAAAGAAAAAGAAAAAGAAAAAGAAAAAGAGAGGAGAGGAGAGGAGAGGAGACCAGACCAAAGAAACTGACAACCAAATCATATTGACTGGATTTTAGAAATCAGTAAGTAAACGGTTTACCACAAGGGCAGTTTATTGGGATAGAGGGGATTACAGAGCTGTGGCATCCAATATGGTAGTCACTAACCATATTTGACTAAATTTAAATTAATAAAATTAAATTAAATTAAAAATTCAGTTCCTCAGTCACACTGGCCCCATTTCAAATGCTAGTGGCTACCACATTAGGCAGTGTAGATATAAAACATTTTCATTATTGCAGAAAATTCTATTTAGCAGTGTTGTCATGGAGGACGGGAGAATGAAAAGAAGGTAAAGATGTAGTGATAAATGTTGACCTAGTAAATTAAATAATATATATTTGCAACCATTTTATCATTAAAGTGGGTAATAAAAGCTAACCATTTTTGAAGAAGCATTGTGAAATATAATTAGTATCTACAAAATGTTCTACAACATTTTGATGAAAGGCAAATAAAAATGTAAGTTAAAAAAAGAAACTACAATTGGAACTTAATATACAAGGAAACATTCATAATGTCTAATGTGCTGATGAGGTTGGGGGAAAAAGTGATAGCACATTGATGTTAAATATTGGAGACAAATTTAAACCCTTTAATTTGGATCTATAATAATGTAGAAGGTGTCAAAACTATTGTAATCTATGTTGCTGTTTGTGCTGTATTAGTAGAAAAAGATATCTTTGAGTCTTCCTCCTCAAAGCTGCAGCCCTATTGGGTCTTAAAAGCACAGCTCCTAAAAAGAACACTGGTAGTTGCTAAGAAATGCATTATAAACACATACATTAGACCTACAATATCTACATTCAATATGTGGGTAAAATTATTACAACCACATAAAAAAGTTACTCAAAAGTAATGATAAAGTAGGTAAATGCTAAAAAGCTTTAGCAACCAGTGTTTATAGCATTTTCATACATAAATCCAGACCAGTTTATAAATTTATAGGAATTGACAAAAGATTTAATAATTATGAATTTTCTTTTCAACCTTTTCAGCTTATTATTTCTTTCAATCATGACACACTAAACAGACAAAAAGGAATGAAATAATTTCAAATACAGAATTGTCTACAGAATAATTTACTAATGCCAAAACCAGATTCCATAAAGTTTAAATATAAAACCTAAAGAAATCTCAAATTAATGTTGATTGAAAATGCTGCAAAGGAAGTATGTACAGTATGATCCATTTATGTACACTTTAAAAACAGTAGTTTAGTTAGTTTAGGGATACACATATATGTACTAGTAATACAAAAACATACATAAGAATGATAGCTCTGAGAAGTGGTCAGATGAGACCTGAGAAGGGCTTTACCTATATCTGTAATATTTTATTTCTTTAAAAAGAGGCTTAAAAAATATTAAACTCTAGGTAATGACAAGCATGTTGATGTTTTCAGGAATGAAGTGTGCTGCTATTATAACATATTTTGACATGCATCAAAACATAAGATGAATTAATGGATAAACAGAGGAACTGTATAAGGAAAAAGCGACTGTTTTTCCTCTCCTATACTCTCACAATACTCAATACTTCACCTTCTGACATTCCCACATAGCAATTCTCCAGCAGATACCAACTGGGGTTAAAATCAGATCCCACAGGTTAAGAACTCAGTCCCAAGACTACCTCCCTCACCCCCAGAAGCCAATTATAGGTCAGGAACCTCCAGAACTTCTGACCAAGCAGCTACAAATTAGGGGGTTCCCATGACCTCCTCCCTCAGGTTCACTATTTGCTAAAGCAGCTCACAGAAAGCACATTACTTGCTAACGCCCATTTGTTATAGAAGGATACAACTCAGAAACAGCACAACGGAAGAGATACATAGGGCAAGGTAAGGGGAAAGGGGGGCAGAGCTTCCATGCCCTCTCCGCGTGTTGCTGCCTTCCTAGTACCTCCATGTGTTCAGCAAACCAGATGCTCTCTAAATCCTGTCCTTTTGGCATTTTTAAAAAAAATAAATTTTATTGTGTATATTTGAGGATTACAACATGATGTTATGGGTTGTATACAGATATTAAAATGGTTACTATAGTGAAGAGGATTAACGTATCTGTCACCTCACCATACAGTTGACCCTTGAATAATACGGGGCTGAACTGCTTGGGTCCACTTATATGCAGATTTTCTTCCACCTCTGCACTCCTGACACAGCAAGACCAACCCCTCCTCTTCCTTCTCAGCCTACTCAATGTGAAGACAATGAGGATGAAGACCTTTATGATAATCCACTTCCCCTTAATGAACAGTAAATATATTTTCTCTCCCTTATGATTTTCTTAATAACATTTTCTTTTCCCTACTATGTGCAAGGCACTGGATTTGGTCAGTAATAATGCCACGTGTTGCTCAAAGAGTAAAAGAGGAATAGATTTAAAATAACCATAAAACAAGGTAGAATACAGTAAATGCTGTAAGAGAAATACAAAGTATTATAATGATACCAAATAAAATATCATGGGGGGGGGTGGTCAGGGAAGAGGATCAGTGAGGCAGTATTGGCTATTCCAGACAACTTGGAAACAAATTAGCAGAGTGTGTTTAAAGAGTAGTGAGTCTTGGAATATAGAGAAGTTTTGAAAACGATGACTAATAGACTAGAATCAAAATGGAGCTAGATATGAATAGGTAAGGCAAAGACCAAATTCTTGGACTTAACATGTAACAGGTACACTGCAGACATTTTTTTTCCTTATTCATTAGACAATAAACAAACCACTTAAGACTACTGATGAAAGAAAATCAATGTATTCGTTGCTCAATATCCACCATTCAACTCTGATTTAATAAGTAATTTTGTGGTCAATGTTAGTTATTGGCTTGAGGAAAAAAACTTCTAAGGTACAAAAAGTATAAAAATGCTAAATTTAAAGAAAAATATTCACAATAACCACAAGAAAAAAGGCATTTAAAAACATAAGTTTTGGCCGGGCGCGGTGGCTCACGCCTGTAATCCTAGCACTCTGGGAGGCCGAGGTGGGCGGATCGTTTGAGCTCAGGAGTTCGAGACCAGCCTGAGCAAGAGCGAGACCCCATCTCTACTAAAAATAGAAAGAAATTATATGGACAGCTAAAAATATATATAGAAAAAATTAGCCGGGCATGGTGGTGCATGCCTGTAGTCCCAGCTACTCGGGAGGCTGAGACAGGAGGATCCCTTGAGCTCAGGAGTTTGAGGTTGCTGTGAGCTAGGCTGATGCCACGGCACTCACTGTAGCCTGGGCAACAGAGTGAGACTCTGTCTCAAAAAAAAAAAAAAAAAAAAAAAAACATAAGTTTTAAAATTCTAACTGCTGAGAAAATGGGTAACAACAAATATTTTGCAGTGTGACTAAATTTTTCATGTAGCTTTTGATATTTTCATGTCTAAGAATAATAAACATTCTTTAATAAAAGCAGGGAAGGGAAGACTTAATTTGGACATTTGCCCAAGCAATGTCTAAAACATTCATCACAATGAAACAGAGATCATAGATTAAAATGGCAATTCAGCTCCTTAAAAGATATTTGTCACTTAGAAAGCCTTTCCCTTTCCTGTTTCAAAAAAAAAAAAAAATCAGGTTAAAAAGGTAAAATTCTTATGTATACACTTAACTGATTTATATATATAGCTATTTCTTACAAAAGAAATTATTACATTTGAGTAAGAATTAAATGAAGTGATTGAGTACACAACTAAAAGAAAAATCCAACATACAGCTTTAGAGTTTTCCAAATAAAATGTATTTTAATTAAGGTAACATTCAAATAAATCTCTTTAGAATGTCATAGATGAGGTAGTCCAGCCTTCGAAATGATTTAATATTATCAATCAGAAAAGTGCAATATAACTGTATAAAGGTCACATTTTAGATCTAAGGCTAAAAAAAGAAGCCAATTGGCAATAGCTTGTTCTCCCAAACAAAGAAGTCTTAAAGTGGTTTGAGGAATCTAAGAGTAGCAACCTCTACCCCAGTTACCCTCCAACAGGAGAAATTTGTCAGCACGAGTGATTAAGCAGGAAGCAGCTTAGCTATTTCAAGACCTACCTCCTCCTCTTCCTTCCCAATTCATCTACCACAAAGGAGGCTGGAGACAATTCAACATTAGGTTGCTGTAACCTTCTGAAGATCTGTAAGAATTATATTGAAGCTAGAAGTTTCAACAGTTACTGGGCCCAATCTGTTGAGTCCTTGCCTCAGGGAGGCCTCACTATACAAGAAGAATTTTAGGAGAATGGGAAGGACTCCTAGCAAAGGTCTCTGTGACTAGAAATGGTTGTGGGTCACAATTCTAAAGGTCTTTTTGTTTGTTTAAATAGCATTTAAAAATAATTGGCAAATTATAAGTATTTTATTTTATTTTTTTTTTTTTTGAGACAGAGTCTCACTCTGTTGCCCAGGCTAGAGTGAGTGCCATGGCGTCAGCCTAGCTCACAGCAACCTCAAACTCCTGAGCTCAAGCGATCCTCCTGTCTCAGCCTCCCGAGTAGCTGGGACTACAGGCATGCGCCACCATGCCCGGCTAATTTTTTCTATATATATATTTTTAGCTGTCCATATAATTTCTTTCTATTTTTAGTAGAGGTGGGGTCTCGCTCTTGCTCAGGCTGGTCTCGAACTCCTGAGCTCAAACGATCCGCCCACCTCGGCCTCCCAGAGTGCTAGGATTACAGGCGTGAGCCACCGCGCCCGGCCCAAATTATAAGTATTAAGTCACTAACTTAATATTTTCATATGGACCTTTACATTATTTTGCATACCACAAATCCTTTACAAGCACTATGGAGTTTATGGCCTTCATTTTATAAAAATATTGAAGCAGAGAGATTAATGGTAGTTAGTTGAAAAAAATGTAATTAACATTCCCAGCCTAGGTTTCTAATTCACCTAGAATCATAATGCTGCTATAACCAAGAGAATTATTGAAATCCAAAATAAAAACAAAGCCATGACCGAGACTAAATCCTTGGCAAAGAGAAATTAACCTGCTTGGTTTTGAAGAGTGGTATAAAGAAAATGTCTTGGAGGGGCCTGAAAGGCAGGTCATCTGCTTATGACTTCTAACTATCATGAGATAACTCGTATCATTTTGCGCGTCCTTCGTGTCTAATACTGTACTTTAAGTCACTCCCCTAGCGAAATTTGAAACTTAGCTTATTTTTCCATACAGCTTCAGGGATGCCACTAAGATAAATTAATGAAAAATAAACAGGTCAGGTCAGCCATCTGCCCCATGCTGGGAAAAGCATTATTGTTCTGTAAGCTACTTCTGCTGGCTGTGGTTGGTTAAAGAGCATTTTATGGTAAAATGGGGCATTTTCAACATATCCTGTAGGGGAGGCGAGTTCTCCCTTAGCTTCTTTTGACAGGTGATTCAGTGAACCAGGTATGTTCACTCTGCCCTTCCACTTCTTTCATCACTAAAATTCTTTATCTCATATATATACACACACAGAACCTAGGACGTATCAAATTGTAAAATGCTTGTGATTATGGGTGCTTTGTTCTTTGCTTCTTGTGTTTTTTAGTTACCTATAATGCACATACTAATTTTAAAAATAAAGGTTATTTTAAAAACCTAGGGGAAAATTCTGTATTGTACAGTTGATTTTAGTGGAAGTCACTTTTCCTACTATAAAATTTCTCCAAGTCTCACAATGAAAAATTACATTATGGTTTCAGCACACATGTGCTGTTATGCTACTTTTTTCTTTTTCTGTTTTCTGTGGCATCAAATAGTTTAAATATTTTATACGTACTATAGTTTAAAAACACTCATTTTTGTTGTAGTACCGAGGTATTGCGAATTTTCAGCTCAAGATGAAGTCCTTGCTAATGCAATAGTTCTGGGAGACTTTTCAAATATATGCTATAAACTCTTTTTTGTGAAGGTGATGGGCGCGGGGGTTGCTGAGAGGCCACTGACTCAGAAAGCACCAGTGTAGGGTGGTCAGGATTAACTATGGCTCCAATATATGGGTAGTTTCTGCTTAGCTGATCCCTCGCCACCTCCCAAGATAAGCCCCTGAGCTATACTTATCGAAATCGAAAGCTATGTTTATGTAATCGAAAACTATGTACCATAGTAGAATTTAAGAGTTTTGGTGATAAAGGTGAATAACCAGAGCTTACTACCATATGAAACTGGGTTTATAGTGTTGACATGGCCAAGGAATACAGAAAGAGGGATGGTAGGAAGGTGAGGGAAGGAGGCATGGGAAGCAAGAGGGAAATTAAGAAGGAAGAGAAATTACCTTGTAGTCTTAGAGTTCCAGGTTCTAAACTTGATTTCTGCCCTATGATTCACGAGAAACCCCTGTAAGCTTTCAATACTTTCACTTTACTTGCCAAGAATAGTTTGAGTGGGTTTTATAACTTTTTAAAACTTTCTCTGGATACGTAGCATGACGGTCTGCTACAAGGAATAGATGTTACCTGGCCTTCTGGGCTGGGCTGGCAACCTGGGAGCAGGGCAGGCCTGTGCGATTACACCTGCATTGCAGCCCATCTGCCTATCAGCAGGGCTTTAACACTGGCAGGAATGCCGAGGTGATGGCATAAATCTATTTTTTCTTCAATATATAATTGCAAAACCATCAAAGGCACTCCACAAGCCTTTATCCAACATAAACATAGTTAAAGATGGGCCACAACCCTTTATCCAACATAAACATAGTTAAAGATGAGCTATAATTTTCCATGGTGAAAGCTGAACAATTACCAATCCTTGGAGTTTCCATTGAAAATACAGCTACTGTACTCCTACTGGAAAAAAATAAAAAATAATAATGTACCTGCTTTCAACTCATCATATGCAAATACAGGAAATAGAATATTATCAGTCTACTTAACCACACTTTCACCAGGGAGGGACTTTTCAATTAGATAACATACAATACCACTCTGAATAACTTCCAAGATGTGTTTTTTCTTTCCAGAAGAAAGGAATTACTCATAACTAACCTAAATAGCACAGCTTCATTTTAAAAATAGGAACTGCAATATCAGGTAGATTAAAAGTAGGTTAAAATTAATTAATATTTAAATAACTCATTATTTTACTTTTATCTCTGAAGGTGTTATATATAGTAGGGAATCCATAAATAATGTTATACATAAATGGAAGTACATATTTTCAAGATCTGTCTGTAGATATTTTCTAGTCTATACTTTTATAGCAAAAGTAATTAGATACTGGAGTTCCTTCAAAGAATCAGAGACATACTTAGATAATTTAGGGTAAGCCAGTATTACAGAGTACAACTCAATATTTGTATTTATTAGAAACTGAGGGCAAAAAATGGTAGTGCTACAACTATGAAATTCTAATGGCCTTCTAAAGATCTAATGAACTTGCCAAAAATATTTTCAATATGTAGTATATGTATTAAAATGGATTTTTTAAAAGTTGAGCTATTGGTTTAAAATATTGCTAACTTTTCTGATTAGCAAAATCACTAAGACTGAAATGATAGTAAATTTTAGGTAAGAATAACTAGGTAAACCAGAAATAAAATCTTTCTTTGGATTAGGAGAGCTGAACATTTGATTGGTTCATATGAGAGTCCAAAGGCTAACTTATTACAGGAGCCAAAACAAATAGTAGACTGTTGTTTCCCCTTTAACCTTACTTAGTACAAGATTACCATGTGCTCATGTAGATACAACACAGACAGAAATTTTTCATATAAACACATCCTGGAAAAATGCATTAAAACATTCCTCTCATACATATTTTCAGTGTCCTATGACAATAAAAGGTATAAACATCAAAATGTGGCTTCATTTTCTGAGAGTTCAGTGTTATTTGTGTTGCAGTATTTAAAAGTCTAGAATTTTAATTTATGGTTTGACATTTCCTAAACAAACACTAAATCATATGTAAAAAGTAAATGCTAAATTTGTCTATTTTACAAGGATTGTTTACATGCTTTTAGAGGCTCCATATTGCCAAAATCTGACTGTTGTACATCCTTATTTCTTGGTTTTGTTATTTCTATAGTCATAATACTAGCATGGACCTAACCAATAAATATAGCAATGTTACTGCATAGCAGTCTTCTTTCTAGCAGTTTTGCATCTAGCCTCTTTTTATTCTAAACTTTTCTACTCATAGGCACCATCTTCCTCAAAAACAAAACAAAACAAAACAAAACAAAACAAAACAAAACATCCCAACCTTCTTACAACACTGCTCCTCTGGCTTCAACCAGATCCAATCCAATTAAATTCTTCAATAAAATCTTGGTTACTAAATCTCATCACTTACCAAAACACCATCTACTATACATTGTAAAGTATTTCACATGCTTTCATATGCTATCTGTATTCCTCTGCTTGCTTTTCTACTTTAATTTCTTCAAAATTTTGTTCAGGGTATTTTTCACAAAGTTTTCCTAGATCAATTTTTCTAGAATACTCTAAATATTCATGAAATGTTTGTTTCTTTCTATCCCGTCCACCTTCTGAGGGCAAATATCATTTCTTTTGCTTCCTTTGTAACTACCTCCCAGCCTCTCACTATGAGGTTGGAAACAAAATGGATTTTTAAGTATTTCTGATTAATTTAAAATTGTAAGATATTCTGGCCTTGGCTCATACTGTAGTAAAACATTTTGACCATCTTATCCAATTGACCCCATATGTAAATTTGTTGAGATTAGTAAATAACTCTGTTCAAAGGGGGCTGTCAATGAAGATTTTTCCTTGATTAAATTAAGATAATTAAGCTTGTAATAGATCTAGAATTACAAGGAAGATGAATTATAACAAACAAGTTCTGAAATCACGTCGGGAAGAAAGTCTACATTAAAAAGTCATTTCAAGAAAGTGAAAAGACTAAAACATAGTACCTTGAAATGTATTATAATGTATTAACTTTCAAATATATAGTCATCCCAACTTTTAAAGTATTTAAATGTAAAGGCACTGGCCTAGGGTTGTTTCTGAAAAATAAGACTTCTTGGTATTTTACATCAATTATTCGTATATAAAATTACACACAGAATATTCTTGCTGACAATTTGCTTAGCAAAATGTTTCTTAAGCAGATTTCATATGGTAATTGTCAATCCAATGCAGAAATTATACTTTAGTTAAAATACCTGTTGCTTGGATTGACAATATTCTATTATTTTGAAAGAATCAAGTCTTCTGACCAGAGTCAAGATAAAATTTGGTCTAAAATTCTTTTCTCTATTAGAGAATCACATTGTAGGAGGAGAATAAAATTCATTTAGAAATACTATGCTTTACTATATATTCATATAGTTTTTACCACTAAAACTGGACATTAAAGGAGAAAAAAAATATTTTTAAAGACCATTATACACAGAGACAAGCTTCAAAATGTTTAAAAACATACTATTGTCTTTTTCAAAAAAAAACAAAAAAAGAAAACATACAAACACAAACAAAAGCAAAACTAGTCCAGAAATGGTACCCATTCAGGAAGACATTATTTAAGAAGCCAAAAGGAGTGCATATTACTAAGATGAAGCAATAATTAAAATGTAAACCATATTCTACATAAAACAAAAGGAAAAATTTCCAGTTCTTCTTCTGTCTCCACTGTGTAGGTGTGACAGAAAAGCTCTAAAATTTCTCCTCAAACATTGAATCATCTCTAGCGATTGAAGCCAGTATTTATCCCATATAGTTCAATTGTGCAGCAGCTGCATTCTGTATTCGATTTTTAAAAATGGCACTTAGGTTATTTCAGTTTTTGAGACAAAAGAAGCCATGTTAAATTGGAATAACCAAAATACAACTTTAAAAGTCAAATTTTTACTATAATGTCCTGTATTTCTCTCAGAAGCAGCAGCAGTAGCAGCAACCACCATTCTCCTCACATACTGAACACTCTGAACTATCCATATGGAAATCAGGTTAACTGTTTTCTTAGCCTTCAAGTCATCATGTACAGATGTAATTACACAGGAAAAGCTTCAATTCAAATACTTCGTATAATAAGGATCAATTTGTTATGACCTTGGGAAATGAGCTGTTTATATTCACAGGTATGCCACAAAAGAAAGGAGAAAATGTTAACAATTACCATAGGTATAATTTCTTATTTTCTTTCTACTTGGCCAAAAATGACCACAATCTCTTGGGGTCTTGGAGGTAATTTCTCAATCATATTAAACCACATAAATGTAACTTAAATACAATTCAATCTTCAAAACTGAAAAAACAAAACAAAACAAATCTTAGTCTTCAATCCTTTTTTAAATTCCCACAGATGCAACTACTATAGAAAAGTAGGCTCATCAGCATTTAAAATGTCCCATTTTGTCTTATTTTTAAGAATACATATGAAAGGATTTAAACCATTAATGGGCCAGCAGGAATATATGGCAGAGTGATGAAGATTTTATGGTCATGGAGACCTAGATTTAAGTTGCTGGGTGACCCAACTCTAAGCCCCAGTTTCCTTATTTTTTTTTTCTTTCTTTGAAAAACTTATTTTTAATTGACAAATTATATATTATTTATGGGGTACAGTTTCCTTATTTGTAACTTGGGGATTGTAAAAATACCGTAGTTCACAGGACTTTTGCGAGGATTAAGTGAAAGAATGGACAGAAAGCACTCAATACTCAGAAACCATTCATTCAACAAACATTTGAGGACCTACTAAGTGTAGGCTCAGAACAAGTAGTGAACAAAACATGTAGTCCCTATTCTTAGGAAGCCATCTTTTAAGTTGGAAAGATATATAATACAATCTATAAAACCACAGAAATATATATATAATTATGGTAAGTGTTATAGAAGGTGGTAAATGTTACAGAAGAAATAAAGTAGGTTAGGTGATGGAGGAAAACTATTTAGACTGGCCAGGGGGATAAAGAAAAGGGTTTTTTGTTTTTTTTTTTTAGTGAAAAGGTTACATTTAAGTGGAGGCCTGAAAGATGAGAAGCCAGAGAGAAAATTCTAGGCAGAAGTCAGCATCAAGAAAGACTACCAAGAAGAGGGGACATGTCCCATTGAGAGGAGGCCTGTGTGACTGCAGCACAGTGAGCCACAAGGGTAATATGAAAGAAATTTGGAGGTAGAGGTAGTATACAGAGCCAGCAGGTCTCTATACCTATAGGAAAGACTTTGGATTTTTATTCTAAAGTGGTGTGATGGGAAGCCACTAGAGGGTATCAAGTAGGGAAACCATTATATTTAACAGGTTTACATGTCAGGAAAAAAACCACTGCAACATTCCACTTGGCTAGGAAAACTGAGTTGCAAAGTATTCTGGAAGGTTCACCTTTGTTTTAAAATACTATTGTCCATTCCTTTTATGTGGAAAATTCTAAAATACATTAGCCATTTCCTGCCTTGATTAAAAAAGAAAGACAGCTCAAAAAATTAAAAACTAGAGTATTTTTCCCCTCTTTTGAATGTATTGTGATTAACAGCTAACCTGAGTTATAGATGTAAGTTTAATTTTTCTCACTTTTTTCTTTCCTTTTCTTTTTTTTTAAAGAGACAGTGTTCCACTCTGTTGCCCAGGCTAGAGTACAGTGGTAGGATCATAGTTCACTGCAGCCTCCAACTCCTAGGCTCCAGAGATCCTCCAGCCTCAGTGTCCCAAAGTGCTAACATTATAGACTTGAGCCACACTTTTATTTTGAACTGCGTGATAACTACTGGTCAAACTTCCTGGCATATAAATAATTGAGTTAAAGACCAAAAGAGACTAAGTTTGTGTCATTAAAATTTTTTTCCCATAAAATCATAACCTTTACTACCTTATTATCAGTGAGTATCTTTTATTTAACAACATTCAAAGTGTTTTTACTTGGTCAACTATGGCTAAACAATCTGGTTTGCCTTTCTACTCTTACATAAAGGATGCTGTGAATTGTTGGAAAAAGTCCAAAACTGCAATTACTTGATCCACCACAAACTCCTTAATCTCTCTTGTTGACTTCCATATCAACATGAGCACATGGGATATTCTAAGCCCTTTCCACACCCAATTCAGGAACTCCAACTGCTGATAGGACTCCCCTTTCCTTCTCCCATTTCCTCCTACTCTTAGCAAAATTGACTCTTTCCCAAACTTATCTCCTCTCCACCTCAAAAATGTTATCACTTTATTCTCCTTTCCCCCTAGTCTCAGAAAAGGGTTTCTCTGAATTTTCAAGGTTTCTCTAACTGTGCTGATAGCTTCTCTTGCTTCATCAATTATTCCATCTGTATGTTTTTTTTTTGTTTGTTTTTTTTTCCTGAGACAGAGTCTCACTTTGTTGCCCGGGCTAGAGTGAGTGCCATGGCGTCAGCCTAGCTCACAGCAACCTCAAACTCCTCGGCTCAAGCGATCCTACTGCCTCAGCCTCCCGAGTAGCTGGGACTACAGGCACGCGCCACCATGCCCAGCTAATTTTTTCTATATATATTTTAGTTGGCCATATAATTTCTTTCTATTTTTAGTAGAGACGGGGTCTTGCTCTTGCTCAGGCTGGTCTCGAACTCCTGACCTTGAGCGATCCACCCGCCTCGGCCTCCCAGAGTGCTAGGATTACAGGCGTGAGCCACCGCGCCCGGCCTCCATCTGTATGTTTTAAATCTCCAGTCTCTCTCATATTACCCTTACTCTTATATAAATACTCAAAAGTAAATAAACAGATAAACCGGTGCCAAGGTGCCAAGATTTACTCATTCTCCCATCATTCTCATGTACTTGTTCTTCTGCATTTCTTTTTCTTTTTTTTTTTGGAGACAGTCTTACTTTGTCACCCTGGCTAGACTGCAGTGGCGTCATCAGAGCTCACTGTAATCCCAAATTCCTGGGCTCAAGCAATTCTCCTGCCTCAGCTTCCAGAGTAGCTGGGACTGCAGGTGTGTGCCACCACGCCCCGCTAATTTTATATATTTCTGTAGAGACGGGGTCTTGCTGTTGTTCAGGCTGGTCTCAAACTCCTGGCCTCAAGCAATCCTTCCACCTCAGCCTCCGAGAATGCTAGGATTACATGCATGAGTGAGCCACTAGGCTGGCCTCTGACTCCACCAATTTAACTCAGGCTCTCATTATCCCTCACCTGAAAAGTAGCTAAACATTTTTATATGGCCAAAGTCATCTTCCAAAAAACATCCTGATCATAATACACATGTACATGAAATTCATCTATAGCCATTCTGCCTTATCAACAGAATTCAAAACATGTTTTTTTCTGGCACTCAAGTTCTTCAGTAATCTGGCTCTAATCAACCCATCCTTATACAACAATCCTGGGATGCTATTTACAATCTTTTTTTCCCACCAACAAAGTTCAGTAAAATACAGTCTATAATCACATCCTTTTCCACAATACCTTAATTTCTTATCCACTACTTGAGGACTGTGCCCTTTATAAAACTTGCAGGGTATTAACTCTGAGTGGTTAGTACTGGAATTCAACTGCAGTCTACTAGTAGAAGTTGAAACAGAATATTTTATTCCAAAGCCTTTCTGCCAAGTATGGACAAAGTTCCTGAGATAATTATTCAAGACTATTCAAAGCTCTCTCTAATGTATCACAGTAAATAAACATATACTTTGTGACATCACTATAATAAATGCTGTGGCTGGGGAGTAAAATAGGGGAATGAATGGAATAGGCGGAGAGATGAAACAAAAGTCCATTAAGATAGGGTTTTACTCCCCAGTCATTCTTTGGGACAGAATATATGTTAGGCCACAAAACAAGTTCTCAAAAAATTAAAAAAAAAATTGCAATCATAGCAAGCATTTTCTCTGACCACATGGAATAAAACTCGAAATCAGTAACGAGAGGAAACGTTGAGAAATACACAAACACGTGGAAATTAAACAATAGCTCCTGAATCTCAAAACAAATGAAAATGAATACACAACATATCAAAACCTATGGAATACAGAAAAAGCAGCAATAAGAGGAAAGTTTACAGTGATAAGGGCCTACAGCAAAAAAGTAGAAAAGCTCCAAATCTAAACAACCTACTGATGTATCTCAAAGAGCTACAAATACAAGAGCAAACCAAACCCAAAATTAGCAGAAAAGAATAAAGATCAGAGCAGAATTAAATGAAATTGAAACAAAAAAGTGCAAAAGATCAACAAAACATAAAGTTGGTTTTTCAAAAAGATAAAACTGACATATCTTTAGCCAGACTAAAAAAAAAAAAAAACACAAGATCCAAATAAATAAAATCAGAGATGAAAAAGGAGACATTACAACTGATACTGCACAAATCCAAAGGATTATTACAGATTACTATGAGCAACCATATGCCAATAAATTGGAAAACCTAGAAGAAATGGATAAATTCCCAGACAGATACAATCTACCAAGATTGAACCAGGAAGAAATCCAAAATCTGAATAAACCAATAACAAGTAGTGAGATAGAAACATTAATAAAAAGTCTCCCATCAAAGAAAACCCCAGGACCCAATGGCTTCACTTCTAAATTCTATGAAGTATTCAAGGAAGAATTAATACCAATCCTACTTAAACTATTCCAAAAAATTGAGGAGGAGGGAATACTCCCACATTTGTTCTACAAAGCCTGCATCACCCTGATACCACAACCAGACAAAGATACAACAAAAAAAGGAAACTATAGGCCAATATATCCAAGTGAACATAGATGCAAAAAGCCTCAACAAAACCAGCAAACCAAATTCAACAACACATTAAAAAGATTATTCGTCATAATCAAGTGAGATTCATCCTAGGGATGCAAGGACAGTTCAACATACGCAAATCAATCAATGTGATATATCACATCAATAGAGCAGAGGACAAAAACCATATGATCATTTCAATTGAAGCTGAAAAAGCATTTGATAAAATGTGAGAAATGTGACAGATTTCTACAATGAAAACTATAAAACATTAATGTAAGAAATTGAAGAGGACAAAAAAAATGGAAAGATGTTCCATGAGCATGTACTGGAAGAATCAATATTGTTAAAATGTCCGTACTACCCAAAGCAATCTACAGATTGAATGCAATCTCCATTAAAATACCAATGACATTCTTCACAGAAATAGAAAAAAAAACCCAAAAATTTATAAGGAACCACAAAAGACTCAGAATAGCCAAAGCCAACCTGAGCAAAGAGAACGAAACTGGAGGAATCACATTATACTACAAAGCTGTAGTAACCAAAACAACATGGTACTGGCACAAAAAGCTTTTCTAAATATCTCAAATAATGCTTGCTCTATTGTAAAAACCAAATTAATTTTCATTTTCATTTATTTCAAAACATTTAATTTTATATTTATCATCATCATTCTTATTTTTGACCTGAATGGGCAGTGTATGTAGAGGTGTATGGGTAGGAGTACAAGGAGATAAGAAATCAAAGAAATAACAAGAGTGGGTCATAGTGCCAAATAAGTTTTTGAATTCCTCCTTTCTCAATGTGCTCGTGTAGACATCTTTAGTGATGGAGCTGCATAATGGCATTCCTCAGTTACTCATGTCAACTGTCTTAAACGTAAATGTAGCCCAGTCAGTGCCAAATATTTGTGAACAGGTCAGGATTACATGGTGGGTCAGTCATTGATTTCATTGATACAGTTTGCTCAACTGTGCTTATAACTCATTCCCCACTTTCTTCAATTGTACTCTATTTCTCCAAATTTCAACATGGGAATCAATCCCATAAAAACATCACCTAGGTCAATGGCCAAATAAATTACATATATTTATCAGTGGTTCCCCAAAGCTGTATCTCTATATTCATGTGAGGAACTTTTAAAAATGGAGCCTCCCAGCTCCATGCTAGATCTAATATTGGGGCTCAGAAACCAATACCGCAAAATACGGCACTTTGTACACACTGAAAAATGAGCCTCAAGATCTCTCTGATCTCCTCTGCCCACTATCTTTCCCAAACCACAGAATAAAGTTTTTCTCTGAAGTTCCTGATTTGCCTAAAGTCTGCACTTACCAAAGAAGAAAACAATTACCTTCGGTCCTTTCCCTGAATTTTCATTAAATGAACCCATACTGCAGGAAGGAACACTAAAGTCTGTCAACAAACTTGGACAGACTTTTGTCACAAACCATTGTCCACTCAGTGGATCCAACAGATTTTGCCCCAGACCACTATATGTTCTTCAAGCCCATTAAATTCTCCCTAGTAATCATTAATCACCACTCAACAGAATTTCTCTTTTCCCCACTCCCATAACCTGTTTTCCCAAGATCCAAGCCCTGCATTCTTTCTGTAACCTCAAGATGGTACGTAAGCTTCTACATTTCATCAAGGGGTTGAATCTTCATTCTGAAGGCTTCCATGGATATATCTTCACTCAAAAAAAAAAAAAAACCAAAAAACAAAAACAAAGAAACACCACACAAAAAGACACATAGACCAATGGAACAGAATAGGAAGCCCAGAAATAAATCCACACATCTATATTGAACTTATCTTTGACAAAGGTGCCAAGAACTACAGTGGAGAAAGGACAGTCTTTTCAATAAATGGTGCTGGGAAAACTGGATATGCATATGCCGAAAGAATGAAACTAGACCCTTATCTCTCACTATATACAAAAATCAAATAAAAATAGATTAAAGACTTAAATCTAACACCTGAAAGTATGAAACTACTAAAAGAAAACATTGAGGAAACACTTCAGGACATTGGTCTGTGCAAGGACTTCTTGAGTAATACCCCCAAAGCAAAGGCAACCAAAGTAAAATTGGACAAATGGGATCATATAAACCTAAAAAGCTTCTGTACAGCAGAGGAAACAATCAACAAAGGGAAGAGACAACCCACAGAATGATAGAAAATATTTGCAAGCTACCCATGTGAAAAGGGACTAATAACTAGAATATATAAGGAATTCCAACAACTCAATAGGAAGAAATCAAATAATCTTAAAAAATAGGCAAAGGATCTGGCTAGACATTTCTCAAAAGAAGACATACAAATGGCCAATAGGTATATGGAAAAATGTTCAACATCATTAGAGAAATGCAAATCAAAATTACAGTGAAGTATCATCTCACCCCCATTAAAATGGCTTTTATTAAAATGATGGCAATAAAGAATGATGGCAAAGATGTGGAGAAAGGGGAACCCTCGTACACAGTTGGTGGGAATGCAAATTAGTGAAACTACTACGGAGAACAGTATGTAGGTTCCTCAAAAAACCGAAAATAAAACTACTGTATGACCCAGCAATCTCACTGCTGGGTATATATCCAAAGGAAGGGAATGCAGTACCTCAAAAACATACCTGCACTTCCAAGTTTATTGCAGCACTATTTACAATAACCAAAATTTGGAATCAACCAAAGTGTCTATCAACAGATGAATGAAAAATTGTGGTACAAATACACAATGGAATATTATATAGCCACAAAAAGAATGAAATCCTGCTATTTGTAACAATATGGATGGAACTGGAGAATATCATGTTAAGTGAAATAAGCCAAGCACAGAATGACAAATCTTGCATGTTCTCACTCATGTGGGAGCTAAATATTAAAAATAATTGACCTCATGGAGACAGAGAATAGAATGATGGTTACCAGAGTCTGGGAAGGGTAGTGGGGATAGGGTGATTAAGTGGGGATGGTTAATGGGTACAAAAATACAGTTAGATAGAATGAACAATATTCGATAACACAACAAAGTGACTACAATCAACAATAAGTTAGGGTGTACTTTGAAATAACTAAAAGAGTGGAATTGTAATGTTCCTAACACAAAGAAATGATAAATGCTTGAGGTGATGGATACCCCACTTACTCTGATTTGATTAATTTACATTGTATGCCTGTATCAAAACATCACGTCCCCTATAGAGATACACAGCTATTATCTACCCATAATTAAAAAAAAAAAATTAATGTTAAAAAAAATTTATTACCTGTATAATAGGATGATGATATCACAATGATGCTATAAGGATTAAGATATAAAAAGGACCTACCAGTATATCTGGAATTCAATATATTTATTTAACCTATTACATTTAATACTGAACCTATGAATTTATTGGACACAGGAGTTCAATAAATGCTTCCTTTCTATTAAAAAAAGACACGGTTTTACTTACACTAAACTACTTACAATTATTGATTATTCCTTATAGTTCCCTATTTTCCTACTTACGCATATGTCATTCACCCTTACCTATAACCTTTTACTTTCTATCTCTTCCTACAAGAATCCTATCTGTGTTTTAGGGGACTGATCAAATGTTACTTCCACAGTGAAGCCTTCTTTGGTTCTTCTGAGACTGATTTTTAAAATCTGTTTTAAGGCAAATGAGCATATTAGAAATCAATAAATAAGTAGTCACTGTTTTATCATGTCTAATATAAACTGGGATAAGTTACTTGAGCTTTCTAAACACGTAAAATGAAGATAGAACAAAATAACACACTACATTTTCTCAGAACTCTTTTGCCTCAAAAAACTTAGAAACATACTCTTTTAAAAGCATAGCTAAGCTCTTAATGTAAGTAAGGGGAATTGCCAGGAGCCAACAATGAAAAGAAAACAAGAAATCAAGAGTGATAAGCTAATACAATGTGAAGCCATGGCTACCCAGAGAGCCAGGAGCTCAGAGCCTGGTGGGGAATGAGAGACATGACCTCCAGCCCACATAAGACTGTGCTGGATCTGAAGCCTCTGCATAAAGCTAGTATCTTTGTGAAAGGATGAATTAGAAAACAAGCAAGCAAAGAAACTGCCTGTTGATAAAAGAAAATGACAGGTCTTAGCCTGTGTTCTCGAGGTAAGAAGATGTAGTTTCCCCTGAGTATTCATAAGCACAGGTCTACCTTCACATGCATTTAGAAATCTAAACGTAAGCTCACAACTCCAATATATAAATAAAACACATGAGAGAATCTGCTACCATGAGCAAGAGGAAGCAGAAACAACAGCTGAATTAAAACCCTGAAACCTCAGATATTAAAATTACCAGTTATATAATATAAAATGTCTAAAATAAGAGAATAACATGAACAATAAACAATCTAATTCTAGACAGATCTGCAAAGAAAACCCAATTGAACTTCAAGAAATGAAAAACATAACTAAAATTACGAACTCAACAGATGAGTTAAATAGTAAATTAAGTACAACCAAAGGAAGACTTAGAAAATATGAAAGAAAAACTTTGAGAGAAATGAAAAATGAGATGAAAAATAATCTACTCTATATTCAGCGGCAGGACATAAAAATAGGAGAACAGGATACTAAATATTCAGAGGTAACTATAATTTTCCAGCTCTGATGAAAAATATAAATGCTCAGATAATTTAACATAAATTATCTTAAACAGAATAAATTTCAATAAAAATCCATGTCTAGACACATTAGAGCAAAACAGCATATTAAAAGTAAGTACATTTTTTTTTTTTGAGACAGGGTCTTGCTCTAGAAATGGGGTCTTGCTCTTGCTCAGGCTGGTCTTGAACTCCTGGCCTGAAGCAATCCTCCTGCCTCAACCTCCCAAAGTGCTAGGATTATAGGCATGAGCCACTGAGCCTGGCAAAAAGTAAATACACTTTTAAAATAAAAATAATCTCTTTCTTGCCCTCTTCATAGGTTGTCATAAAGATCTAATTAGAATAAATGATTTTTCACACCAGTCTTCTCAATATATATTTTAGTCATATGTAGTACATTTATGAGAAATCCTCTCAACCTTGTGGGCTCTGAAAACCATTAAATCTAGCTGCATTTTCGCAACCAAATGAATGAAGATGGCTTTGTTTATTCCTTTACTTCCTAGTTGTTTATAGGAAAAGATTCTTGAAGATTTACCATAGTATTGTCTTCACTAGTTTGAATTAGCAAATGACAGAGCCAAACTACATGGGACTGAGGGTGCGGGCACTCCTTCCAGTTCTATTCATTCACTGTTAAACAAACATTTACTGTGAGCCTACATTAGGCAAGGAACTCTGGATGATGCAAAGATGATTAATTAGGTAATTTTCCTTTCAGTCTATTAAAAAGGTAAGTAGTATTGTAGTTGAGCATATGCTAGCTGTGGGTAAGAAGAAAAGATATTATTAACTTTTGGCTATGAAACTTTCATGGGGAAACAATAATTAGCTATGCAACTTATGAGTTCAGTGAATAAAAATATATTTTTAGTGCAAATAAAACAAAATTTAGAAAATTAAACATACTGCAAACTACCCTCCCTTAATGCCAGTTTCAAGTAAAAATTCAATTAATTTAATATTTTTTATTCCTTTGGCTTACATGGGGCACTGATCTCTTTTACAACTACAATCAAGAATGTACTGCATTAAAAAACATGGAATGGAAAAATATTTTTGTGTAAGAACAAAACCTCTACTGAGAGAATCATATACATTTCTTCAAGCTTGGTCTCAAAGGTACCCAAAATTACTAAAATGGATGATTAGATACTTAATTAGAATAACAAGGAGTATTATGTAAACTTTAGATTAAAAGAAGTCATTATTATTAAGAGGTCATCTTCACTGTAACTCTTGGATAAATATAAAGGCTAAAAAAACACATGTAGTATAACAGTTACAGTGCCAGTGACAGATGCTAATAATAAAATAAAATTTCAAGGCAGAAAGAATAATGGAAACCATAATTAGAAATCAATGCAATATAAAATTATCAGAGCTCTGGGGCAAGGACTATAAATGAGACTCCTCAACAGAAGTGGGTGTGTGTGTATATATGTGTGTGTATGTATCTATATAGACACACATTGCCCAATAGAAGACAATGAAACCAATGAAAATAGATATATAATACATAAATATTCTTCAAAGACAGCTATCCTAAAGATAAAAATAAACAACACAGTAAAAGATAGTGGAGTGGATAGGTTCAGGAAAATGTTCCCCAAAAATCTGACACAAAGCAGTAGTTTTAAATGAGGGAAAGTGTACTATTACATTTGCTGCCATGGAATTTAAAAAACTCTCTATAATGTGAATTTATATATTATAAATGATTATTTCAAGGGTACCATGAAATAAAATATTTCCTAGTGATCTAATACGGAGATTGTATGGATAAAATAATAAATGGAAGACAAAATCCCCACCCAAAAAATAACATGGCTATTATACATTTTAAAGGCTGTTTCTCAAGCAAATTAATTAATTTTTTTTTTTGGAGACAGGGTCTTGCTCTGTTGCCTGGGGTATAGTGCAGTGGCATCATCATAGCTCAGACTGCAGGCGTGTGCCACCACGGCCAGGTAATTTTTCTCTTTTTTGTAGAAGCAGACTTGTGTCCAACTCCTGACCCCAAGTGATCCTCCCACCTTAGCCTCCCAGAGTGCCAGGATTATAGGCGTGAACCCACAAATTAATCTGAACAAAAATCAAGTCCCACTAGCCTCAATATAATCACTACCATCATAGATAAACAGAGATACAACATAGCAATATCATATAACTAACCTATACATTTCAGTTCAATATCTGCATTGCCTTTTATCTTTCATTTCTACTAAGAGAGAATCACTAGAGAAAAGTGACAGGAATCATGTTTTTCCTTCTTGGTTTTAATTAAGTTAATTATAATTTTAAGCTGTTTACAAAGATTATACAGCTCTCCCAACCTTCAGCAGTTTCACTTCCCATGGTTTCAGTAACACATGGTCAACCATGGTCTGAAAACAGGTGTGTATAGTACAATAAGATATTTTGAGAGAGAAGAAGGGAGAGAGAGAGAGAGACTATAATCCTATAACTTTTATTAGAGTATTGTTATAATTGTTCTTAGTCCCTTACTGTGCCTAATTTATAAATTAAACTTTATCACAGGGATGTAGGTACAGGAAAAAATATAGGATCAATAGAGTTCGGAACTATCTGTGGTTTCAGGCATCTACTACGGGTCCTAGAACATATGGCTCATGGTTAAGGGGGGATTACTGTTATTTAAAATATAAGGATTACCAAAGCAATAGACTTTTTTCAGTGTAACTTTCAGTGTAAACAGAATTTGGGCCTTATTTTTCTAAGTTGGGATTCCAGGCTAATCCACAAATGTCTTGTAAGAACAAAAGAAGGTAAATACTTTTCATCTACCATGGAAAATTGTACAAAACAGTAATAGCAGACATTTTGATTATTGACAATGTTCCAAGCAACTTAAACATACATTTCCATTTCATTCTAACATTACTACGAAGTGGGTAATAGCACAATCCCAGTAAGGTGGTAAGCAAAGGAAGGCTCAGAAAAGTCAAGTGACTTTCTCAAAGACACATAGTAAAGAGCTAAACTGAGATTCAAGCCAGTTCCCCTAACTCCAAAGTTCCCACGCTATTTATCTAACTATTAAAGTAACCCAGCAATATGTATTGTAGCAATTTTCCATAAATCCTTCTACTGCCTATTTAAAATTCCATAGTGTGGATGCACTAGAATCTGTTCAGTTAGCTAATGCAGTTAAAGTCATATCGAGAGGGAATTTGTATGTTAAAAGCTGCAAATCAATAAGCATCTAGCTCAAAAATTTTTTCTAAAAACAGCAAATTAAAACACCAAAAAATAAAACAAAAGAAAATAAAGTCAGAAATAAATGAAAAATAAAATAGAAAAGAAAAGAAGAAAGAGATAATAAACAAAACCAAAAGTTGGTTCTCTGAAAAGACTAATAAACCCAGTAACTTCAGGTAACACTGCTCCTCAGAGATGTGATAGCTAACCCCCAAAACACTCCCCAGTGATCCCCATCTCCTGGCACAGCAGACCCTTGTTTCTATGGGTTCTGCATCTATAGATTCAACCAACCGTGGACTGAAAATGTTTGGGGGGGAAAAAATGGATGGCTATATCTATATTAAACATGTAGTGACTTTTTTCCTTCTCATTATTCCCTAAACAATACAGTATAACAACTATTAACATTGCATTGCACTGTATAATACTTAAGGAAATTAGAGTTGCATATTTAATAACCTAATATTAGGTATTATAAGTAATCTGGAGTAGATTTAAAGCATACAGGAGGATATGTGTAGGTTACATACAAATACTATACCATTTTATATTAAGATGACTTGAGCATCCACGGATTTTGGCATCCGAGGGGGGTCCTGGAATCAATCCCCCATGGATACCAAGGGATGAATGTACTTACCTTCTTGTGTAATCTCTTCATGTTGAATGTGGGTTGGGCTTAGTGACTCATTTCTAATGGATAGAACAAGGCAGAAGTGATAGTATATGACTTGGAGACTGGACCCAAAAAATTAAGGTGTCATTCTCTTTTTTTCTCACTCTTAGGTCACTTGCTTTGGGGAGGTCATTTCATAACCAGACCCTCTGGAGTGGGCTCATTTCAGTTCCTACTGAAATCTCTTGCCAACAGCCACATGAGTGAGTCTGGAAGTGAATCCTCCAGTTCCAACCAAGTCTGTGACCCTGTAGCCCTGGCCATCAGCTTATCTGCAACCTCTTCAAAGATCCTGAGCCAGGATCCCAACAGGCTTTGTTTGTTGTATCTGAGAACTTGAAAACTGACTAAAATTTCCATAAAATGCAAAGCTTCCAAGTAAAGGTATTCTTGAAAAAGAAGAACAAGGTAAGAAGACTTACTCAACCGGATAGCTAGACTTATTATAAAGCTATATTATGTAATGAAGACAATATGGCATTATTGCAATGATCAACAAATGGAAAAGAGCAGCATCCAGAAACAGATTCATACATATATGGGCACCTGATTTGCAGCACAGGTGTCAATACAGAGCAGTGAGGAACATTTGGTCTAATAAATGGCTTGGAATAAAATTGAATTCCACGTGGAAAAAAATGAAACTTGATGCCTGATATATTTAATATATACTATATATAAAATCATTTTCAGATGACTATAACTACAAATAAAAGAAAAAACAATAAAGTTTCTAGAAAATAATAAAAGAGAAAGATATTTTAAATAGAAGACAAGTAATAGTAATAAGAGAAATAATTGACAAGTTTGGACTACATTAAAATTAGAATTTTTATTCCTCCAAAGACATCAAAAGAATGAAAAAGCAAGCCACAAAACAGGAAAAAAAGATCTGCAACACATATAACGTATAATCAACTTGTAATCAGAAAATACAAAGAACTTCTAATCAACTAAAAAAAGACAACTCATTAGGAAAACGGGCAAGAATCTCAACAGGCACTTTACAAAAGAGGATATCCATATGCCAATAACCATAGAAAAAGGTCTTCAGCATCATTAGTATTCAGGGAAATGTAAATTAAAACCATAAGGAGATAAATGACATGTAATAATATCAATAAATCTCATAAACACAATGTTGAACAAAAAGAGCTAGATACAAAATAATAAATACTGTATGATTCTATTTGTATAAAATTCAAAAATAAAACTAAAATGTTAGAAATCAATTTGGTAGTTATCTTTGGGAAAGGGAAGACTGGGTGAGGATATGAGGAGACTCCTGGGTGCTGGTAATATTCTATTTCTTGCCTTGAATGGTAGTTTTCATAAGTGTTTGCTTTGTGAAGAATCACTTAGGTTAACAATTATGTTCTAACACTATTCTGTGTTATACATCATCAAAAGTAATTTCTTGTTTTAAAAGTAGAGCATAATAACACAGCAAAGTTTAGCATAGTTAACTTTAGCTAACCAGAAAATTAAATTATGCTGAACTGCTCATTTTTATCCCACAAGTCCAGATAACTTAGCGATTAGAAATCTTAGGATTTAGCTTTCAGGCAGATCAAAAAAGGAAGGGAAAGGGAAAAGGAAAGGGGGAAGAGGGACAGAGGAAGGGAGGAAAGAAGTGTAAAAAAGAAAGAAAGAAAGGAAGAAAGAAAGAAAATACTATAAATCATCCCTTGGCTAGTTCAAGTAAACAGGTATTCTAAACAGAAGTGATACATACTGCATCTGATTTCCTATAATGGTTTTCATAAAAAAATCAAAAACCCCAAAACAAAATAAAACAAAAAGGAAGAGGGAGGGAAGAAAAACAGTGACAACAACAACAACAACAACAACAACAAAAAAAACCACAGATGAAAACATAATTAGCTCCTAACAAATGAATCATCAACTCACTTTTAATGTTTAACTTCAAGTTACCTTTAAGGAGAAATATAAGATTTTCCAGTGTAACTTTTAAAAGATCCTCTATAAATGAACTGAGAATGCCAATTAATTCACATTGTAACTGTAGTGTATATAAGATAGACAAGTTTATTCTCTGCTGGCACAATACCTGAATTAAACAGTACTTAAGAGAAGACAGCAGATGTTATAGGAGGGATCGCATCTCAAGAATAACGGATGGCAGATGAATGGGAAAATATGAGAACAATTTGGTTTAGGAATGGAGAGCAAGAGGAGGGAATTCCAAGAAAGAGAAAACATTAATTTTTTATGCTATGTCTTACATCGAGAAAAATAGATAAGGAACACTGGGACAAAAAGATAAAAATTGAGATAAAAAGCCAAATGGAAAATGTGAAAGCACAATCACAAAGTCCCCCAAAATAAGCAAAATATTTTATAGTATATTTTCACATTTCATTTGAACAAATTAGGAAGGAATGGGAATAAAGGAAAACAAAGAAAAAAACAGAAGTGAAAGGATAAGAGGCAGACAGCCCCAACCCTAATGTTGATGAGAAAACCACCTCTCAGAGCTAAACATGTATCGAAACTTGCTATAAAATATGCCAAAGAAGTAATTCGAAAAAGTAGTCAATAATCTAAAGCTTCAAAGAAACAGGCAAAGTACTACTTAATACAACCATAACCACTTGTGTAGTGATTTTCAAAATAGAAAGGTTTCATCACATTCAATAGGTGGTCAATTATGTGAGAGAACTTGTAATTAAGCCCATTCAACAAATGAGGAAAAGGGCTCCCAGAGGTGAAAACACTCAGTGGAAGTCCAGTGTTCTCTTATACCATGCTACTTATTAACTTCCTTAATGTGAAGTACTCAGAGACTAAATAAAACTGTTGACCTAAAAAAGTGAACATGAATAGCAAGGGACAGTAATTTGTTGGAACCACTAGAGAAAATCTTTACCCAATACTGGTAGACAGTGGATAAGGAGGAGAGGGGAAACAAATGAAGCTTAAGCTTGAGCTAATGCCATGGGGAATACATTTATTGGAACTGCTTCATAACAAGATATTTTTTGCCTCAATGATAATATTCCCAGGGACAAGGTCCAAAATGGCCTTATTCCTTATGGTACTTATACCCTTTTAAGTATGGTTCTTATAAGGCTTGGTATCTGTACTGTCTGTATTTTATATTTTATGTAAAAGTAATACCTTAAAAGAGTCAAACTTCCTATTTTTGGACTTACGTCAGGTATAAAATAACTTATCTTTAAATTTAAAGGCTGTGATGCTTGATTTTGACATTTCGAATATGATACAAGTTATCTTATAGAGGTAACTTTTAGAAGAAATTCTCCTAAAACGTTTTGCTTGTTGTTAAGATTCTTCAGAAAAAAATCTTTGCACTCGTACTTCAAGTTTCTGTAGTAACAGCATGATCAGAATCTAACTATCGTAACTTTCAAAAACTTAGAAATATGGCCAAAATAAATTACTTTCAATTTGTTTTGGGAATACAGAGTTTTCAGAGGTAAATCTTATGTGAGTATATTTTACTAAATTTATACATGTAAAGTCTGAACAAGTGGTTGGTAATAATGGATTGTTAAACACAGTAGGGTAGACTTGATGTCTAGACAAGATAGTGGTGAGAGCTGCACTTTAAAGAACACTAGTTACTTGCTCTGATTAAAAAGAAAAACAAAGAATGTTTCTATTATGTAAGGTTAGTATGAAATGCTTAGATCATGAACATACAACAATAGTACAGCTGCCACTACTTTGGAAACAATTTCATTTTAATCCATCATATGCTAAAAGCTGAGCTGATCCTTTTCCATGACTACAACTCTAGTTTACATTATCAAGAAGACTGCACATTTGATTACCAATCTTTACTTCTAGTCTCTTTACTTTAGAACAAAAATATCCTATTGTACATTGAAAGAGAAAGAGCAAGAGCTAGTGAAAGAGTCGGAATCATCAGGCTGTGGATAGCTGTTGAAACTAGATACTGAAAGAGAAGAGGGTCACAGCTACAACACTTATGAATACATGGAACAACCCATTTATAAAAGAAAATGTGTTCTGCACAATTTACTCAAGAAATACTAATCACTGACTGATGCACAGCAGTGGTATATTTGAGAGTTTTAAAAAACGTTTTTAACGTAAGAAACCTGTGTACCTACTAAGAGAGGGTTAAAGAAAAATCAAAACACCTAAAAATTCCATAGTTAAATCTCAAATTAGCTACACATAACAGTTTATACAGAAAAGGCAATATTTAGCTTTTAAATTTTAGTATGATTTGAATCAGGAAGGGACCTAAGATTATTCAGTCCGACATTTTTATTTTGAAGGAAAAGTGAAAAGCTAGTGAGCAGTCCCTATGGTCACAAAAATGGTTATAGTGTAGAATTCAAAATTAAATAAAAATTACTATATTAAGTAAGTTAATTTAGACTTACAGGAGAGTCTTAGTAACCTATAACTAATGACATCACAGGCAACAAAATGACTTCCAAATTAACTGGATTTTTCTTAGCTCATTGAAGTAAAGAAAGGGGTTCCTAGATGTCAAAGAAATAAATTTCTATGATATAACAAGGATGGCATAGTTAAGACTATAACATATAATGCCTATACTAAAATGAATATATATTCAGGTGAAGTCTTTTGCAGTTAAAAAAAGAAAGAAAAGAAAACCAAAATCACCAAGTGTCCCAGAGTGCTCTCAATTTCTTTATGTTCAAGAACATCAGAATGACACCCTCTCTGTATCTAAAATGATTCCCATCTATATTTTAACTATAAATTATCTGATAAATATATAATCAACCTTCTTGCAATAGAGAGCATACTTGTAGGTAAAAATATAAACATTTTCACAAAACAGCATTGTTAGGATAGTGTTCTGAAAGAGCCAAAGAGATTTTAAAAATGAATTCATGGTACTTGTTTTTCTTTTCTTTTTTTATATTATCTGCATAATAACAAGAATAATAATAAAAAGATGGACTTTTCCCCTTACAAATGGTAATTTTATGTGATGTGAACAATACTATGAATAATGCATTTAAAAATATTTTCAGGCACATCCCTGTAATTGTTTTGGTTTAGATCTTATGAATTGTATTTACTAACATAATTTTAAAGAAAGGTTGACAGTAACTGGTACAAGCAAGAAATTAAGAATCTCTACAAACTAATATACGCCAATTACTCTAAAATCTGGCAACATCAGAATCATGAGAGGTGTTTTAAAACAGACACACTCAGAACCCATGGACTTGGGAATCTATTAATAGTGAGCTCATAGGCAGTAATTAAAACCTGCAAGCAAGTCACAAGGCACAAACATAGGCATATGACACCCACAGCCAAAAATTCCCCAAAATTGTTTACTGTTAATGTAATGTTTTGTTTATTAAAAAATATACCCAGGCACAGTATCACACACCTGTATTCCCAGCTACTTGGGAGGCTGAGGCAGGAGGATCACTTGTGCCTAGGAGTTAGAAGCTGCAGTGAGCTATGATCATGCCACTATGCTCCAGCATGGGTGACAGAGCGAGACCCTGTCTCTTAAGAAAAAAATATATACATATTTTTTTCAAAATGTAAAGAAATCAGAGGAATTGTATTTAAAAACATGGTTCATAACAGAGCGTAAGTATATATTAAGAAGACTGATATGGAATGATCTCTAAGAGATTGAACAGCATAGTATAGGCACCATTTGTATTTAAAGAAAAAGTATGAAGACACATACACATACTCACACACCAACTCTTATCTCTACCCATCGGGATCAATTATGATCAAGGGGTGTGTGTGTATGCATATGCCTGCATACATACACATATATGCGTACTGTATATAAACTATGTATATACACATAAATATGCATATCATATCAGTGTATCTCTATGCTGGGGAGAGAAACTGGACAGCTGAGAGTTATGGGTTATAAGAAAACTTCTTGTCACTACATGATCTCTTGTGTCTTAAATTTTATGCATTTGTATGTTATCACCTAAAATACAGTGCTCACTGAACGGGCTGGAGGATATTCAACACCAAATCAGAACACAAGCTTTTAAGAAACGAACACGGCCGGGTACGGTGGCTCACGCCTGTAATCCTAGCACTCTGGGAGGCCGAGGCGGGTGGATTGTTTGAGCTCAGGAGTTCGAGACCAGCCTGAGCAAGAACGAGTCCCGTCTCTACTAAAAATAGAAAGAAATTAGCTGGACAACTAAAAATATACACAGAAAAATTTAGCGGGACGTGGTGGCGCATGCCTGTAGTCCCAGCTACTTGGGAGGCTGAAGCAGGAGGATTGCTTGAGCCCAGGAGTTTGAGGTTGCTGTGAGCTAGGCTGACGCTATGGCACTCTAGCCTGGGCAACAGAGTGAGACTTTGTCTCAAAGAAAAAAAAAAAAAAAGGAACACAACTTTAGTTCCTAACTATATCCTTATTACAGTTAGTAAAATCAACTGTTTATATCTGAAAAGACAGACTTGCACGGGTATTTTTTTTTTTTTTTTGGATGATGTTTACAGTGTTATAACTGCCAAAACTCATCCAACTGAAAATTTAAGATCTATATATTTTACTGTATATTAATTATATCTCAATTTAAAAATATAGAGAACTTCTCTAATCCACACAATACTAAGGTGGTGGTAGCTCCCAATCTTTCAGCACATTAGAAACAACAGTAGAATTTAAGAAAAAAGTCATATCCTTCTAGTTCCTTGTTACTCCAATATGGTCCATAAACTAGTAGAATTAGCACTGTCTAGGAACATATGAGAAATTCCAAATCTCAAGGCTCCTTCCCAGATCTACTGACTAGATGCATATTTTAACAAAACCCCCAGTGATTTATGTGCATATTAAAGTTTGAGAAGCTGGTACCAGAATATTTATAGTTGAAATCCAAGAAGCTCTACTTTTGAAAAGCTCCACAGATGTACAACAAAGGTAGAGAATCTCAATATAAGCACTATGCCTTGAGGGTGAAGAGATGGAAGATTCTCTTTTGAGATGGATATACCTTTTTTTTTTTTCTTTTTAATAGAGACAGGGTTTCACTCTGTCACCTAGGCTGAAACTCCTCAGCTTAAGTGATCCTCTCACCTCAGTCTCCCAAGTAGTTGGGATTACAGGCATAAGACACCAGGCCCAGCTAATTTTTTTTTTTTTGGTAGAGACAGGGTCTTGCCATGTTGCCCATGGTGGTCTTGAACTCCTGGCCTCAAGTGATCCCCCCACATCGGCCTCCCAAAGTACTGGCATTACAGGAAGCCTAGGAAAATAGCCCAGTAATTCAATGCAAAAGATGGCCCAACTTGGGTAAGAGGAGATAATCTGGGGAAATGAGGAATAAGAAGATTCATCCTAGGACCCCCAAAGCATCAGGCAGCTAAATGTTCTATGGTAATAGAATGGATCATATCTACCAAAGGACATTCAAATAAAAGTGGGATGATTCAAAATAATTCATCTCTAGCCATACAATACTTCAGAGATATAACTTGATGTTTTCTGGATTAAGGATTTTCGATGGGCGGTCTCTGTCATATCTGATTATAACTTTGGGGGGCTTTTTCAAAAACCACATGTACCCCTAATCCTAATAAAATTCTTTATATGCCCAGGGATAAGAAGGTGACAATATGATAAAAGACATAAATCTGTCTCCCTCATTGAGGTGATTCTGATACAATCTACATTCATATGCACACCCTTAAACATCAAGAAACAGCTGTATCCTGCGGCCATTTTCAATTAAACCAAATTTTGGCCAGAGATTTAGTTTATTTTATAATACTTCTTAAAGTTAATGATTTTCTTGGGGATTCAATAGCTGAGAGATCTAATTTACAGAAACCCCCCCCCAAAATAGTATATTACAACTTATTTTTCCAAGAAACCTAAAGATAGTGCACGTGATGAAACAGGGAGAAATATTTAATTTCTATATTATCCTAGCTTGATTTGTTGGTCTCATCTCTACAGAGCTTTTTTGTGTTGTTATTCTTTTGTTAAAATTATGAGATATTTCAAGTATACAGAAAAATATAAAGAATAATCACTGGATACCTGGCTTCCCATCCATTTGGTATTTAATGGCGAAAAATAAAACATGTAAAAGTTTGAGTCAAAATTGGAAAAACCAAAAACCTTAAAATTTTTCATTTTCAAAAATTACTATGTTTTAGATATAAACTTATAAAATAATTGTGTATCATTATTTGCTAAATTTCTGACATTTGGAGGGCTTTTAGTTTGATTTCTTACCAATATATAAAAACCAAAATATCTTAGCAAAAAAAGAAGTTACAATCCAATGTTTAACACCATTAAGTCTTCTATTTTATAGCACTTCTAATAACTGTTTCACTTTTCTAGTAACATTAGAATATAATATTTTCCTTTTAGATTTATTTTTCTTTCTTTAGGTCATTTGTTCTTGCTGTAATAATCTCAACACACTTTAGTGTCAGATTTTTCATGTGCTTGAACAATAGATGAAAACAGAAATATACTCATAGATAAAATATATATAGGTTTCTAAAAAGTACTACAAAAACTGACTACATGCTAAATAATTTTATGTGTATACTGCTAAACTGTACACCTGACTGGTAACCCACTTTCTAAAGATCAAATAGGTCAACTGTGAATAACAATGAGAGGAGACAGTAGAAATATTAATAACCAGGGACCAAAAATAATCCCTCTCCCCTGTTATTTCAGTTAAGTTTTTCTACCAGCTATATTCTTAAGAGAATCTCTCCTTTAAAGAACTGCAATTTGGGTGAAAAAGAGAAGTAATACTAAATCACTTATTCATTCAACAAACATTTATCGAGTACTTACTACTAAGAGCTGGACCTAGGCACTATGTTGAGTGGTCAGGTTAAGACACAGTCTCTGATTTCAAGTGACCCGAGGACTACTCAAAGGTCACTTTCAGTCTTATGACTCCGTCATCCATCATCCATCCAATAAATATTTCTTGTGAACCTACTACACACCAATCACTGTTCTAGGTGATGGAGATACAAATAAAACAAAGTTCTTGCTCTCATGAAGCACCCATTATGGTATGGGAAGACAAGGAAACAAAAACAGCTCATGTGGCTTTAAAAAAAGCTACAAAGAAAAATAAGTCAGAGTAAAAAGACAGAAGGATAGTAATTTTATTTAGGGTAATGTCATGCATTTCATGTTGAAGATATAGCTAGTGAGCAAACTTTTTTTTACTTATGCTTTCATTTAACTGATATCTTGAAAAGGACTAGTCACCTCCACATCACCAAATTAAACAGGATTTTCCTAGTCTCCATTTTCCTTTTATTTTTCTAGGTATCTGATACTACTGACCACCTTCATTTTGAAACTCCACAGGTTTGCACTGCAAACTTCCTATTCTGGTTCTTATCTTTTGCCATTGGTGTGGCATTAACATAAGCCACACAAGCACATCTAGGATTTAATGGAGACCATCCCTTATCCAACCAAGGGAAACAGACTTTAACTGATGTGCAAATTGGACAGCACCTTGAGAAAAGACTTAATTTTGTTCTTAATTTCTAATTGCTTTTGGAAGATTACATAACAATGTAAGACATTTATTCAATGTACTGGAGAGTAGCAACATCAAAAACTAGTACTTATGTAACATGTTACATTTTATAAGGAAGCCCTTTCACCATTTTATTTACTTCATTTAATCCTCATAAAATGATAATACCCTATGAGGTAGGTAATAGTTTCATATTAAAAATAAGAGCCTACTTTTCAGGATGATATCACTAAAAAATTAGAGTTAAATACTATCCTTTATCTGTTCTTTAATATTTGGAAAATGCTTAAAAGTATAATGAAAAACATAAGAAACATCTGTAATCTCAATATTCAAAAATAACATTTGCTAACATTTTGATGTATTTAAAAATTTCTTCCATCCCATCCCTGTTAAGTTTAACAATTTTTTAACTGCTTCATACTAATAATATTCTCTAAAAAAGAAGCTTGCTTTTTATTTAAAAATAAACCAGAATGGGGGACTACAATGATCAAAATGACTGTGAAATCAACTCAATTTTTACAATTTTTTAAGTTGTAATTTCAAAGTCACAAGTATAAAAAGACAAATGAAGCATATTTATTCAATAAATGTCTACATGTGCAAAGTGGCATAAACAAAAGATTATATACTGAATTCTAACCTGTTCAATCTCTTTGGTTTTTGATGCTATTGCTTTAGAGCGACTGGTTAGCTGACTGTCTTCAAATAACTCTATGCCATCTGTTGCATTTGACTCAGGTTCTTCTGGCTGGTCAATGTACAATGGTGCCGTGGATCCCGCCTTGAAAAAGAATTAAAAATCTTTAATTACTTTCAAAAGGAATTCAGACGATTCAGAAATGCTTTCAAAAGCATTTCAGACGATTGTGTGTAGGCACTAACTGGCAGATTACATTAAGAGAAAGTGCTACGTTGAACCTGTTTCAAGAAATGAAAACTCTTTCAATTTCACTATGCATAATGAGCATATGTGAAGAGGATTAAAGAGGAAATGATTGCTACCTTTTTTTATTTTAGGTAAGACAAAACCTCTAGGTTTATTCCGTTCTAAAATTATACTTCACACTATATTAAGATATAGATAGAAAGGTTTTGTCCCATGACTATGCCTTAAGCAATCTATTTGTGACACACTGAAGAGAAAAAGTCCAATTGGAAGTGAGCAGTGTGTGCATCCACAAAGAAATATATAAAAAGAGAACATGGGAAAGGGCTCTACTTTCAAAAGTTAAAATATCATGCTCCTGTAGTCTAAGAATTTATTGAAATCATTAAAATGAAAATAATTCCACAAAGCAATAATGATCACTTCTACTTGAGAGCAACAAATCAATAGTGAATCAATAATCCCATGGCCTGGAGTTCATTCCCTATAATTATACATCAATATACTGTCAATTGTGTCAAAAAAGAAGGATGGGGTTAAGTATGGAAGCATTACATTTATGCATATATACACATAGACTACCTTTGGAAGGATACCATCTATGGAAAAAAGTGGTAAAAGGAGTTGCCTCAATAGGAACAACTTTGATGTAAGAAGTAGGAAAAGAAGGGACATACTGTAAATACTTCAGCACTACTTGAATTTCTGACAAATACATTCATTATCTACTAAAAAAACCTAGTTTTTACAAGTTTGAGTTACATATTTTAAGAATTTAAAGTGAAGGCATAAGAATAATTTAAGAAATACATTCCACTATCAGCATCAGTTTTCTACCACCAGATCATTACATCCATGTTATTATTCTATAACCCTCACAGTAGGCTCCCAAATGATCTCCTCTCACCCCTGCTGCTTGGAAAGAAACTTGTGGTCAAAAAGAAAAGGTAAGGACACAAGAAATACTGGTGAACCATGGACACAGGAGTGCACACTAACAAGAGTCTAACTTTTCCTGGTGGTAGATAACAATTATTTTTAGTATTCTCTACTAACAATAAAGGAAGGGCTAAGGAAGTTTATTGATATTATCGGTGTTCTGACTACCCCAAGATCAAAATAATTCTGCCACTAGATTCTGGTTTAGTTAGGTCAATGCAAAAAAAAAAAAAAAAAAAAAAAAAACCAAACAAAAAAAAAAAACAAACAATCCCGCCCTCCCCCCAAAACAAACACAAAACTAAAAAAACCCACTGAAGTTTTTTTAAAATAGTAATTTCAAAACAGTAATTTCAGGCTTCATCGTAACTCCAGGCTGCTAGAGTTTGAACGTTTGTCCCCTCCAAAACTCATGTTGAGATTTTTTTTTTTTTTTTTTTTTTTTTTTGGGAGACAGGGTCTCCTCTGTTGCCCAGGCTGGAGTGCAATGGTGTGATGGTAGCTCGCTGCAGCCTCAAACTCCTGGGCTCAAGGGATCCTCCTGCCTCAGCCTACCAAATAGCTGGGACTACAGGCACCACCTGGCTTATTTTTCTATTTTTTGTAGAGACAAGGTTGACAATGTTGCTTCGGCTGGTCTCAAACTCCTGGTCTCAAGTGATCCTCCCGCCTTGACTTCCCAAAGTGCTGGGATTACAGGTGAGAGCCCATGTTGAAATTTAATTGCTAATGTAATGTTACTGGGAGGTGGGACCTTTAAGAGGTGATTAGGCCATGAAGGCTGTGCCCTCACAAGTGGGTTCAATGACTTTAACAAAGGGCTTTCACAGGAGTGGCTCGCTCACTCTTTGCTCTTCACTCTTTGCTCTTCCACTCTGATACAAGGTTCAAGACAACATCTTGGAAGCAGAGACCAGGCCCTTACCAGACACCAAACTTGCCAGCACCTTGATCTTGGACTTCCCAGCCTCTAGAACTGTAAGAAATCAATTTCTGTTCTTTGTAATTATCCAGTCTTGGGTATTCTGTTATAGCAACACAAAATTCACTAAGACATAGGTCTACACATAAAAATGTAAACTGGTGAGCACAGGATGCACAGCAGAGCAGACACAAGTTTTTGGGAAACAAAAAGCAAATAAAGGTAGCTGCAACCCTAGAAAGATGGTGGAGCAAGAGGAAAGGAAAAAAATCCCTTTGGTTCCAGAAAATCTCCTGAAAAAGAGGAAGGCTTACCAAGCCCTCAAAGCCACCCAGGCAAAGCAAGCACTTTTGGCAAAGAAAGAGCAGAGGAAAGGAAAAGGACCCAGGTTTAAGCAACTGGAATCATTTCTACATGATTCCTGGCAGCAGCAACGCGACAGGGTGCGTCTCAGACGACTAGAAGTGAAACCTCATGCCTTGCAATTGCCAGATAAACATTCCTTGGCCTTTATTGTACGCATCCAAAGGATTAATGGGGTGAGTTCACTGGTGCAAAAGACCATCGCAAGACTTCGCCTAAAGAAAATTTTCAGTGGCGTCTTTGTTAGAGTCACCCCGCAGAGCCTAAAATTGCTGCGTATGGTGGAACCTTATGTGACCTGGGGATTTCCAAATCTGAAGTCCGTCTGTGAACTCATCTTGAAACGTGAGCAAGCCAAGGTCAAGAATAAGACGATCCCTCTGACAAATAACACAGTGATCGAAGAGCACCTGGGGAAGTTTGGTGTCATTTGCTTGGAAGACCTCATTCATGAAATTGCCTTCCCGGGGAAGCATTTCCAGGAGATCTCATGGTTCTTGCGTCCTTTCCAACTCTCAGTGGCCCGTCATGCTACCAAGAATACAGTGGGCTTCCTCAAGGAGATGGGCTCACCTGGCTATCGAGGTGAACGCATCAATCAGCTCATCCGCCAGCTGAACTAGACCCAGAATATCTGAAAGCACAGTGCATTGGAGCATGTGTTTTTGGGTTTTGGAATTATCAAGTATCTTCAGAGAAGATTATTTTCTGCTCTATCTTCAAAAACGAAGGGAAGGGTCAGGGAAAAGACAGTCGGTTATGCTCATGGCAGGAACGTCTCTTCACAGTCCAGTTCCAAGGAAAAATTCCAGTGTTTTCCACTTTGGCTGCTGCCACCTCTGAAATCACATGCCATGGAGAAAGGAGTCCTGCTTTGTCAGATCTTGCTTTGTCAGATCTTCTATCCTGCAGTTAAACATTGGTGAATGAATGACTCAAGCATGTGTATGAGGATCCTTAAGACCCCTGCAACAGTGGTCCAAGCCCAGGGGCATACTTGAATCTGAGTATTCCCAGGGCTTTGTTTTGAAGATTTGAAATACAATTAGAAAGGAGAATGCAAAACCAAGTGCTCAGTTGTCTCTTTGAATCCATGTTCCAAGTTTTCAGTGATGGCTTTGAGAACTCTCAGACTTGGCTGGCTCTAAGTGCATCTGGTGGCTTTTGTATCCTAGTCTGCAACTGGTTTAGTCCCTTTCTCTAGTTCAGGATTTGAGGATGAAGGACCACTTTGACCGGTACATGCATATACTCAAAATTTTGCTTACAATTTTAGGGTGTTCATAGACTCTTCTCCCCATGGACCGTAGCACTTCCTGTGAAGAAGTCCTGCTTTTCCCAGGATTGGCCACCCAAGCCCTGATCTTGCTAGTCTCTGGTTCCATGATCTTGTGGAAGACCAAAGCTGAACAAGATACCTTTTCCCCTTCACAGTGGCAGACTGTGTTGCCCCTGCACCTTGAAGTCTGGGAAATGCCCATCATTCCTCCCCCTCCCCCTAGGGTTCAGGATGGAATTTCCTGGTTTCTGTGATGATCATCTCCTTAAAACCACGATCAGGAAGGAATGAACCATTTTCTTGGTTTGGCATGGATGAACTTAGCGGTATTTGGTTTTTTGGGCATCTGGCAGGCAGCTTAATTGACCTTTATCTTGCATATTTGGGACTCCAGAAGTATTGCCCTTTGTCCTGGTGGTAATGTAGATACCAGCAATAGGCTTTCTGAGGATGTTCACCTTAAAAAAGTCAGTCTGATACTCCTTGTGTTTTTTCATCAGTGTCCACTTCTAAGTGGGCCTTCACTTGGTTGCCTCAATTGGTGAGGATGTGCCAGGCGTAGGTTAAGTTTGGAAATAGGCTTGACCATTGTGTTCCTGGTCCTTTCAGGTCAGCTTTGCTGCAATTTTGGCTCATGGGGCCCTCAAATATAGCTGTGAAATTGAGTTAGAGGTATAACAGTGCCTGAAATGTGCCAGGTTATGAGGTAATTAATTAGGTTGGTTGGCTCCAGAGTTAACCTGCCAGCAATAGATGTTATAGATGTTACTCTTATGTTTTAAAGCATTGTGAAATCAGATTACTTTAAAATGATGTATCACAAAGTCATGAGAAAAAAGCTGTTGTGAGAATGGAAACTCAGGGCTTAAATCCCAGCTGTCTTATATAAATATGGGAACAGTATTTCCACTCTTGTCTGTGAAATGGAGTTAAAAGGTTTGAGCAAAATAATAGTTTGTAATTTATAATTCTATATAAATAAAAGGTTATCACAAAAAAAAGCAAATAAAGAAGAAAAAATAACTGACACTTAAAAGAGCTCATAAGTAATTAAATCTAGTCCAATTAATTATTAATAGATATATATTATCCAATGTACTAGAGGGGAAACAAGGCAAATGCTTAAGATACATTCAATATATCATATATATTCAATATATATAGCTACAACACAAGAAAAAAATTTAATAAAATTTTTAATAAGGTCATCAGTGAAATATAAAATGGCATAAAATTTTACAGTAGGTAGGAAAGTAGAATCAAGGAAGATCTTGAGTCTTATCGCAAAAACTATTAGTTCTACTGAAGGAATGTGACTTTGAAAAAGAAACATGGAAAATGGGCATTTTAGGCTGGAGACAAAGTAAGCAGAGATACTGAAGCAGAAAATAACACCTTATAGGTGAAAACAACAGAAGTCATATTTTCACATCTACATGTAAGAAAAATGTTAAAATTTTCTTCTATAGCAGGAAATGACCTGTTCAATTGGGACATTCTAATAGCCTTCAAATAATTTGCTTTTCATTCTGCCAAAAGCAAAATTCTCACAGCTATTTGTTTAAAGACGGTAAATTATATCTCTACAAAACTTGACTGCAACCTCCTTGATGGCTAGGATGGTGTCTCAAATGCAAACAAGATGCAGAATGAATATTTAATGAATTTGAATAAAGCATAAGAAAGCCAAGACAGTATTTTTCTCTGAAAATATGTGCCTTGAAACACTAATCCTAAAATATACACTAAAAAAAATTTCATAGTCAAAACTATGCAAACTCTATTATTTCATCATCCTTTTGCAGAAGACTCATCGGCATGTTAATATATTAAAATCTCTAAAAGGTACTGAAATATCAAAACCAACCTACCTCCTTTAAATCTAGCATTTCTCAAACATACTGGCTAATAGAATCTTTTTTTCCTTCCTCAGACCATTAAGACCCTTCAGTATTACTATTCTGTCAAATACTTTAGGAAATGCTTTGTTAGACCCAAAACACAAAAGTGTAAAACTGAACAAAGAAATAAACTACAACATGCCTAAGTTTTTAAGCATGTTACTGAATTTATATTCAATTTCACCGGACTTTCCTATAAACAAATTGCTTAAAACCACATTGATGGCAGCAAGAGAAGATGATCTAAGCATTCAATCTCTCTCAACTCATAAAAATGAATCTACACAGTTTCTGAAGTACATGAGCCATTACTTACATAGCTAATATAAAGCATTGAGTATGGTCACAACTAGATTTAAACACAAGTGCATGTGCATGTGCACACACACAAGAACAGCACTATGCCAAACTCTTTCTTAACATCAAATGCTTTCTTTCTTTCCAGGTTATTCTATTAAATTAGGTAAGAGTTTACAGGACCAAGGCCAAAATTCTATTTCCCAAAAGGCACAGAAGACTGAAATGAGTAACTATTTAGCAACAGCCCAAGAACAGATGTTACTGAACAAAATATTAATAAGATAGGATGGGACTAAGTTTACAAACAACATTATAAAAATTTCCCAACTGCTTTATTTACAGTATGAAAAAGTGTCAATTTGACTTGAAGTCAGAGAATGGTATAAAGTTGATTCTGCTGTTCAACATTAATGATGTACACCAAAGTAACAAATACATCTCGCCTTTGATCCAACAAAAGATCACATTTGACCCATGACTCCACTTACAGATATTTAGCGTTATTATTTACCTTTCACTAATTCAAAATCTGGCAAATTTCAGAGAAAAGATAGAGGTAAGAAAAAGTCTTTGTAGATCCAATGTCACTGACTACTCAGTGTCAGGATCCATTCAAGCAATGAGAGAACCTAAGTGGAATATTTAAAATCTGAGAAAGATAGTCAGATTTTATAAGAAACTCAGATGGGGAGAAGGAGAAGATGAATACACTATTCATATTTTTATATATATAAATAAAGCCTTGCTTATGCATATATTAATAAAGCCTAAATATGTATGTGTGTGTATATATATATTAATGAAAGCCTTGCTAATTAAAGTATTAAGGAAATAAGAAATTAGTCTTTTTGGAGGTTTTTGGTTTTAATCACTAAAAGAAAAATGATCAATACTCCAAAACAGTAATTTGAAACACAAAAATCTATTATTAATATAAAAATTATTATTCTAACTTATTAAAGAAAATAACCTATTAAATGTGTTACTGTATTGTTCATGCTTTTAAGTAGTGCTGGAAAAGTGCCAGAAACGGACAGCTTAATGTTTTTAATACATTTACTTGAGGATATGCATAAATATCTATCATTATAGTTACAATAACAAGGAAACCTTGACCTATTTTAGAACAATTGATATCTAAAAGACAGATTAGCATTTTAAAAAAGAAAGGCTCTATTTGTGTATGTTCTGATAGAGTTTGCACTTTTTGTGAGCAGCATACCTTACCTCCTTTAAAAGGATCTTTTCATAGTGTATGAAGACATAGTTAAATATTATTTTTACATCGATTCCAAAGCTTGATCCTTTTATCAAAGGAACTTCTGTAGAAGTCATCCAAAAATATATCAAAAAGCCAGAACTCTCCTTCAAATATAATTTGTCATAAATACAGAGATTTTTATATTCTCTACCTGTCAAAATAATTCCTCTAGTATCAAATCCTGAATCTAAATGCTTAACTTTGCCCACAACATCTCTATATTTCCCTTTCAGAGATGTTACAGGTTATACAGAAACTTTCAGTTCATTTTCAAATATTTTAATGTACATATTTCATAAATAGTTCTCTATGGGCTCAAAAATGTTCTCTTTTGGTGCTCAAGACTCATCAATGGTATCAGGTCACCTAAACAGTGAGTAATTTCATTTTGGGGAATATTTATGAGATAATTTACATAAAGTATAATCTGCAATATAAATATGCCCACAATCCAAGGTTGAGTTAGATTTTTGTTCTGACTTCAATGGTTTATGACTAGTGACTTAGTATGATTTCCTGAGATATTTTTAACAGCAAAGCCCATTAAAAGAAGTATATAAATAATGGATTTTTCTTATACTCCATATTTATACTAGTCTTCATTCCTAAACTCTTGCAGACATTCAGACACAGTATGATTACTGAATTCAGAGTCATTCATATTCAGACTATCACTCTGTGTGGTAAATTTTAATACCTGTAATCCATGAGGATACTTTCTGAAGTACTAGAATAAACCAAATATTTTCCACCCATAATTTAAAATCCAGACAAAACTTTCAGATGTAAA
This sequence comes from Eulemur rufifrons, assembly GCF_041146395.1. NCBI lineage: Eukaryota > Metazoa > Chordata > Mammalia > Primates > Lemuridae > Eulemur > Eulemur rufifrons. The sequence continues at coordinate 33,052,454 of NC_090998.1, read as the reverse complement.
ACATGAAGAAATTATACTTTACCTCATACTCAGAAATTTCAGGCAAGTTACTTTCATCTGCTTTCTCTAGCTTTTCAGCAGCCCACTTGCTTGCAGCCTCAGCAAGTTCCTTTTCAGTTAGCCTACTGGGTTTGTCTAACACCTAATAAAAATCAAAGAACATTTCTGTTACAATTCTCAAGGGCTTTTAAACTTCAAATAGATCAAAAAGCATACCACCCTACTTACACTTAAAATCATATAAGCCTTTAAATTTATATGGAGAACAGATACATTATTTGTTCCTTCAAAAATATTCAACATAGAATTCCTTTCAGTAGCAATTCCTTTGGGACATATAGACCAGATCTAACCCAATTTCACTGACATTAAACCCTAGAAATTTATGTAAGGAACAAAGCAAAAGACACTGACAGTTACCTGATACACTAATTGGATTTAGAATATAAAAGATATCATACTAGTTTCAACACTGTATTTTTAAATAAGTAATGCCAAAAGTGCATTAAAATATATGCCAAATTAATGCAAAAGTCCAGATATGCTATTTTTATAATTTGTAATGAATTATGTAAATCCTCCTCATACAAAATTTTTAGACTTAAATCTTATTTTTTGATCCTACTACTAGTTCCTTTAACTACATACAATACTAAAGAAGGTATAGGCTTTGGAGTTACAGACAGACCTGGGTTTGAATTGCAGTTTAATGACTTGCTAGGTAGATGATTTTTTTATACATAATTTGTAACACTGTGAGCCTTTACTTCCTCATTTACAAAATAGGGGTTAATAATACTTTGCAAAGCAGTTGTGAGAATTAAGAGAGGTAATAGACCTGAAAGTAGCTAGAAAAATGCTTAATACTTTAGTTTTTCTTTCTTTTCCACATTCATTGATATAAATATATTATACTAAAACATATTTGAAGATCAATCAGTTCATGGGGTCAACAGAGAAATAAGGAAAATAAAATGTCTTTTCTGAATCTGACAGAATTTTCACAATATACCCTTTTAAAGGCTTATGTTATAGAATAAGATGTAAAAATTCTTTCCTTATACCCTTATGGTAACTCTCTGATTCTATTCTATTTCCTTAGCACACATTTTCATCAACTAGGCCCTGCTATGCCTAATTTTTTCCCCATCTCTCTTACTTCTCTAAACTCACATCATTGATTCTAAATATACCTCTGGATGACAGTGCTGGTAAAAACCTCCATCTTATGGTGCATGGCCATTTATGAAGTGCTTTTATTTACAAACCAAAAAATGTATTTTAATTAAATAGAATTCCATGAAGGTGTCTTGTTACTCTAACTTACAACCAAGAAACTGAATGACAGTGACTAAAGTCACTAATAAATGCTGAAATGGGACTTAAAACTAGATCTTTTATATGGAAATAGCACTTGATATTTTTCCATACCTTATTAAATTCACCAATCTACTGGCTGGCCATCTATAATATTTACTGGAAGATTAAACCAATATATCCATATGAAGTATATTCTGCAGCCATTGAGAAAGTTTACTCCAAAGGCCTGTTCATATATTAATACTAGGTTAAAAGGGTATTATTTCTCAGTATTAGAAGGTTTTTAAAAAAATAAGTTAGAAGAACACACACACACACACACACACACACACACGAGTATATTCAAGAAAAAAAATTCATACTCTATGTCATTTTGTGGGGAGGGGCACATATCTGTGTAAGAGAAAGTTATAGAGCAAAAACAAATATTTATATGAATTCTCTCTAGTAAAGAATGAAGGAAAAACATTCCATTAGGTTATTAAGTATGGCATGTCCGATTTCCTTAAGTACTAAGTTTGACTTTTGATATCGGACGTTTCACTTTGACACTTGTATTTTTTTTTTTTAATTGTGAAGGTACATCCTCATTCTTCCAAACGCACATTTTGGCTTGTAATTATTGTTCACATTTTTTTAGAGCAATTTTTGTGAAACCATGGATAAGTCAAAAATTCATGTTATTTTTGAATATGAGTTCCATCGTGGAACCAATGCAGCATAGAAATCTCAAAATATCAACGAAGTGTTTCGGAAGGACATGGCTAATGAACGCACAGTACAACGATGGTTTGTGAAGTTCCACTCTGGTGATTTTAATCTTGAAAATGAGCCATGTGGGTGACCTGAGACTAAGATGGATAATGATGAACTGAAAGCCGTAGTGGAAGCGAATCCATCTCAACCTACTTGTGAACTAGCAGCAGGGTTTGACATTACTAGTCCAACAATATTGGACCGTTTGAAACAAATGGGCAAGGTCAAGAAGCTGGATAGTTGGGTACCGCATGAATTAAACAGGCATCAGTAGAGAGGCTGCCTCAAAGCTTGCCTTTCTTTGCTGTCAGGACATAAAGGCAAACCCTTTCTATACTGTATTGTCACATGTGATGAAAAATGGATTCTTTTTGACAACCGCAAGTGTTCAGCACATTAACTGGATAAAGACGAAATGCGGGGAACATAGTACAAAAGCAAATATTCATCAAAAAAAGCTAATCGTGTCTGTTTGGTGGTCCAACACTGCTTTTGTCCACTACAGCTTCATGAAAACTGGTCATTCGATTACAGCAGATGTCTACTGAAGCCAACTGGATGAAATGATGAGGATGCTTGTGATTAAACAGCCAAGACTGGTCGATAGAGACAGACCAATCCTCTTGCAAGACCACATGTGGCAAAAAAACAAATGCTGCTCAAACTACAGAAGGTGGACTTGGAAACTCTCCATGTTTCCACAGCTTTCCCAGAAAGCTGGTTCATATGTAATAATTTGAATTTTCATAGTAACTTGAATGGGCAGGTACTATTTACTCTTCTTTCATTTATTACTTCCAACAAGCAGTGGAAAATGCCTTTCACTATTTCATCATCACTCATTCTCCAGACTTCTTTGCTGCTGGTATAAGCAAGCTACTGTTAAGATCACAAAACTATGTCGATAGTTTAAGCACATACTTTGATTAATTGTACTGCTTCTTGTTTGAGATATAATAAACTAAACTTTTGATTTGAAATCGGGCATTTCATATTTAATGACCTAATATAATTTAATCTTTTTATTCCTGTTATTACATTTGAAACTAACTTCTTAACTTCTAACAGCAGGAAATAAACTCTGAAAAAGTATTCCTATGTGAGGACCACCATAATGTTTACACAAAAAAGTCCTCCACCAAATCAGAAAATCTAGGTAATAAAGTTCCTCAGAGCTACCATGTGACCCTGAGCAAAGGACACAGGGGGTAGCACTTTCCCAACACATAAAATAATTATAGATCTAAAATTCTGATATTCTGATTCCATTTTAAGACTTTGTGTTCTACGTAACAAAAATATAAACATCTAAGTGAAGCTATCAATCAAAAGTAGCTAAATCCATTATTGTTGTTTCCCACTAAACATATCTTAACATGTAGCACAAAGCCCTATGTCATAACCTATACTTAAACAGCATTATATTTCAGTGGAAATGAATATTTCATAAACAATAAATAATTCAAATTTTCACAGTAACTTGGATGGGCAGGTACTATTTACTCCTTTGATTTTATTACCTGCCAAGAAAAACAAGCCAGTCTTTCGGGTGGGGTAAGTACCCTTGATATGGTTAAGACAGAACCAAATAATCCAATCAATCTTTGCTATTCAAAGCCCAGCATTCTAGACTCCCCCAAGTGTTCCAAAGATACAAGTTGTCACAAAGAAACTTTTCCCCTCTCTGAAGCAGAGACGCAGCAGCCCCTGCCACATGATACCTACTCTTGTTGAACAGCCAAAAATACAGAAGACAGAAGAACAAAAAGAACAGAAGTAACAACAGTGATGGTCAAGAGAAATGGTATGAGATTTGTGAACAGAACCTCTAACTGAGGAGAACAGATAGAAACAGCACTTGTCAAATTTTTAATTTTTTGAGGATTAGAAGCATGAGTCATCTTTTCAACATGTTTTGAGATGATGGAAAGGTAGGAATGAGAAGAATGATAAAGCTATGTCCTTGATAAAATTATTTAACTTCTAGGCCTTCACCCTATTACAGAATAGAGATATATACCTACTTATATCACAGGATTTCTATATGAATTAATGTAAGAAAATAATATAGTATCTAGAATTGACTAGTTATATAATAAATACTAGGTCTCTTTCTATACCCCCAACTCCCAAAGTAAAAGCACAATCCCACCAAATATGCTCCATCTGAATATTATTCCCAGCTGGTTATGGTCAAGATGAGAGCAAGGGTTGTAGCAGTAAGTACTAATTTTAGCATAATCTGTAGAAAAAACTCTATGAGAAAACCACCTATTTGGTAGCTATTTTTCAAGTTGTAATTACTTAAAATTCAAGTTTTTAAATTCAGCAAATTAATCCCAAAGAGATAACAGTAAAGAATACAAGCATCTGTAATAGATAGCCCATTTCATTTACCTTTTAATTCTTTAAACTGATTTTAGAAATATAACAAACCTTTGCTGATGGAACTGCTGAAGAACTTGAGGGTGAAGTATCTCTTGATGTTTTCAAAGACTGTACAGGCCTCTCTTTATCTATATAAAAAAAGTAAGATGTAATTTTTTCAGCTCATTTGTTTTCAGTTAAGTGATTCTGTAACAGAATTAATGATGGGGGTCATATACCTATTTTAATACTAAAATTTTTCATTACATCATTTAATTAAATATATTAACATCTAAAACTGCCTATCTCTCTCAGAGGCTGAGCTCCATCAAAAATCTGAAATAACTCAGAACTAAATGACATCATATAAGGCCATAGAGGCCACACCATTGCCAGTTAACAAACATGAAGCCACAGAGAAGACACAGAAAGGCAAAACATATTTTAAAATCATGACTGCTTCCTCTTCATGTTCCTAAATGCTAACTTTTAATATATCACAATAAAAATACATGAGTAGTTATTATACAGATGCTACCAAAGTGAACTAGCTAATTAAGGGGTAGCTCAAGGTTAGAAATGTATACAGGAAATTTAGCAGATATTCCTGAAATGTTTCTACAGTTTACAAAATAAAATTCATAAACTATTATTTCAGAGCACTAATGTGGTGTCTGGCATGAATGAATACCCAAATATTTGTTTAATGGTTGGAAATAAACCTATGTAAGGTCACTAACCTTAATCACTTCAGATACACACATGGTGCCATATGTAAACCATTTTTTATAGAAACTTAAGCCAGAAAATACATTTAAACAATATTACTTCAGCAGGTTCAACAACTACCAAAAAGATGAGTTTAAGCTGGGCACGGTGGCTCACACCCATAATCCCAGTGCTTTGTTTGGGAGGCTGAGGTGGAACGATTGCTTGAGGCCAGTAGTTCAAGACTAGCCTGGGCAATATAGTGAGACCTCCACCTTTACAAAAAACAAAAAAAATTAGCAGGCACAGTAGCGTGCACCTGTAGTCCCTGCAACTTGGGAGGCTGAGGCAGGACTGCTTGAGCCCAGGAGTTGGAGGCTGCAATGAGCTATGATTATGCCACTACACTCCAGCCTGGGCAACAGAAAAAGAGATATTCTCTCTCAAGGAAAAAAAAATGGGTTTAGTTAAATATAATCTTAGAAATTAGTAACAGTGAGCTGTTACTGGCAGAAAAACATCTCATTGAATTGTCTATATGTGTCATATATAAAATATAATCCTTCTCTGGTCTTAGTTGTTAGAACTACCAAAATTAAAAATATGGAAAAGAGAAAGTGGCACCAAGTTTGGAGTCACACAGAAGCTGGTCAAGACTGGACAGTGGGTTAAGGCCAGGAAAGCAGTCAAGAGCGAAAGCAGAGACAAAACAATCTTGAAACTGAGGCAAAGCCAGCTTCAGTCAAAATGCCTCTTAAGCTCTTTCTGCCAAAGCCAAGAAATATTGCTAAGTGAGGGCCTGGTAGCTCAAAGACTTCTGACCACTAGGGCAGTGGTGAATAACACCTCTTTCCAATGTCATGCGGACCCCCAGACCAGTGGTTCTCAACCATGGACAATTTTGCACCTCCCCCTTTCCCCTTCCTGACATCTGGCAATGTGTGAAGACATTTCTGAATGTCACAAGTGGGAGAGTGCCACTGACACATAGTAAGCAGAGGATAGGGATGCTATTAAATATCCTGTTATCGGGGTCTGTCCCCCATAACAAAGAATTATTCAGCTTCAAAAGTCAATATTGCAGAGATTGAGAACCCTGCTCAAGCCTGAGTATTCCAATTTTGAAGCTACAGCAGTTTTTATAAAGTCACGACCCTAGAGTCTTTTAACTTATGGTACCATTAAGAACTTTTAATGTTGCTTAGTGTGAAAGTCTCTATAGGCCTTAAGAATCAAAAGAAAAATGATACAAACCACCACTGCATCCCAAATGACCAAGAACATGATTTATTTAGTCATTCCTTGTTGCATTTTCATTGAAAAGTGGCAAACTCCACATTGTATTGTGATAGTGTCAATCTATCCCTACAGTCCCCAATCCCCAGGCCATGGACTGATACCCCTCTGTGTCCTGTTAGGAACCAGGCTGCACAACAGGAGGTGAGGCGTGGGGAGATTGGCTGGGGGGGTGGGAGCAAGGGGAGCAAGCAAAGCTCCATCTGTATTTACAGCCTCCCCCCATTGCTCGCATTACTGCTGCCTCCTGTCAGATCACAGATGGCAGTGGATTCTCATAGGAGCACGAACCCTACTGTAAACTGTGCATGCGAGGGATCTAGGCTGCATGGTCCTTACAAGAATCTAATGCCTGATGATCTGAGGTGGAGCCAAATCGCTGACACTAGCACTGGGGAGCGGCTGCAAATACAGATTATCAATAGCAGAGAGGTTTGACTGCACAATAAATGTAATGTGCTTGAATCATCCTGAAACCACCACCCCCTCACCCCTGCTGGTCTGTGGAAAAATTATCTTACATGAAACCAGTCCTTGGTGCCAAAAAGGTTGGGGACTGCTCGTCTATCCCATTACACCAAAGTCCGGAGAGGAGTAAGTATCATAGCTTATTTATTTCTGAATATTCATGGCCTACTTAGCTCAAGTGCTTAAAGACACAAGTAGGCACTCAAAAATTAAGTAAAAAGATGAATCATATTTTTCCACCCTTAGGATACAATGACCTCCCCATCCTATTCAGACAAGCAGTCCCTTGAAAGAAGATGAGGTGCCAGACCAAACAGCACAGAACACTATGCTAATTAAAGGTAGGCTCAATTCTAGCACCCATGATCTAGACACACACACACACACAAAAAAATCTGTCACAAGCAGCTGTTAATCTTTTGCTTGGCATTTCCTTTACAAACAGGACATCTGTACTGCAGCTATGCCAACTATAGTCCCTAAGTGTAGTCTTAGGACCTTTCCTGATTATAGCTGCTCAAAGGCTAATTTAAGTAACCAATTTCATGTGCAGAAGCAAAGGAACACTGAAGGATAGGGCAGGAGGTTTATATATCCGCATATATTCATATATATCTGTTGCGTGAATGGGAAAGGCAGGCAAGAGGCAAAGGACAAAGAAAAAGATGATACAGATGACAGCAAAAACAGCACAGGAAAGGTAAATAGAAATTGCTTGATCCTACTGTTGGCCGGTCCTATTGCCAATGGCCTCTGTATTCTACAGATCTCAGCCTCCTATGAGGTGGGCTATTTCCGACCAGGAATGGCTAGCCCAGACAAGTAATCCACGTATCCCCCAAATCCTACTACCTGTTCAACTCTGGTTCTGACAATAGACTAATGGGACAGTTATGTACTTTTCCCATTTCCATAATCTCAATCAATTCAAGTCTCCCACCCCTTCATAATCCCAAATCAGAATCTAGCTCAAAACTCACCTGTTTCTGGCTTTCTTTTATTCTGCCATTTGTAGGAGGCACCAGCACGCATGGACTCTAGGGAAAGGCAGGCAGGGAGGAATTAACACGAGCACCTCTGTGCCCAAGAGGAGTAAGAGAAGAACCCAGGAGTAGGAGTGATGAGAACAGGAACTCCTCAGCATTTACTGGTGACCCTAAAACCTTTCCTACCCTGCTATCAAGTTGGGCTGCCTGAGCAAACACCAATGAAGAGGAATAAATAACAGAACAGGAAGAAGCTGATTAGAAGTTTAAGATAAGCCCAGTCAAGGACAGCATGGGCAGAAAGGAATGAGAAAAGGTTCCTATTAAGGTAAGACATTGAAAATTGAAGACAAAGATCATGCCTTACTCGTCATAGCAAGTACCTAGTCTAATTCTCTCCATAAAGTTGACATTCACAGGACTGTTAAAGGCGCTCTCTCTCTCTCTCTCTCTCACACACACACACACACACACACAAACACACACACACGATCAAGAGTGAAAGATGAATCACCGCTAGAAATCACAAAGGATACTGGAAAAGTTTTCAAATAGGCATTCTGACTTGGTCTCACCAAGGAGTCTACTACTAAATCCTGCTGATTCTCTTTATACATACTGTCTCATATATGAATTTTCTTTAGAAACAAATCCACAGCTACTGTCTTGGTTGAACCTCTAATTATCCCATATTTAGAATCTTGAAATATTTTGTTAAGCTTCCTTACCTGCAAACTCCTAATACAGGGTGAAAGAGTGAGACTCTGTCATTCATAAATAAATAATTAATTAATTACATAAACACTGTAATAATGTTGAGGATGCAGTATCCTTTTCTCATTATTCACTGGTCTCTCTGGTATCGGGCAAGTTTTGTTTCTCCCAAGTAATTTGTTTTATGTGAGGCACACTGTGATCACTATTATTGTTGTTTTTGCTTTGCTTTGGCCAAACCCTTAGTTCGCCTACAGCAACTGTTCAGAGTCTTACGAAAGGCATTTATTTCATGCACTACTAACTTTATTCTTACATTTTTTCCTATTCTTATTTCCCTTTTACATAAAATTCTTCATTTATTTAATCCTATTTTATTAAGTGTTTATTTTGTTAAGCTGCCTCAAATTCTTTCTCAAATCAAGTCAAATAATAAGAACAGTGATGTTTTACAGTAATGCATGAGAGCCTTAGGGCCAACTCATTAGATAGTCAGAGTAGACTACAGGCATCCGTCTCTTCTAAAATTTGCATTCAGTTACTCCACACCGGTAGCCTGACATCAATCATGATTGGCAGTTTTGACTCCACCAATATCAGCAATTGCTACAAATAGGTCTTTTTTACCCTGAAGAATTAGTTCACCAACACACTTAGGGGTGTGTTCATTGATTTTGGTTCCAAATTTCAGAGAAACTGTAAGAATTACCTCATTTAATTATAGATTCCCATCCATGTTGCCTTAAGTAGGCCTGAACTATTTAATAATCTTCTAACAGACCAGTAAAAACCACCCAGTGAATTGCAGAATCATGAACAAATTAGTTATTCTTTTAATTCACTAAGTTTTGAGGTATTTTTAGTAACAAGAGATAGTGGAAACACCACCATCGTGTTTAATTGCTTCATCCCAAAGTTTTTACTGATCTGCTCATATTAACGGTCTCATTCTTCTTGTCCTTTACCATAGCATTTTAGTGATTTATAAACAAGATTTTAACATTTGCCATTTGTCTGTGTTTGTACCCCTACATCTTCCTAACTATATTTTTTCTCTTTCTTTTCTGTTGGTTATTATTTATTAAATATTGAGTGTTCCTCCTAACCTCAGTCCTTTTTGCTTTGCTATTTTTACTTGGCTCCAACTAACACTATGAATATAAATGTCTCTAAAATCTGCCTCTTTCACTCACTGTTCTACATTTTGAGAGGATGCTACTTCCTTAGCTATTTAGCCATTACCTCAAATTCATCTCACACATGATCTTAGCAAGCAGACAATGACTCCTTGGTTGAGAGCAAGGTAAAAAGGCTCAAAACATTCCTGCTTTTGCTGTGACTTGCTAAGGAAAATAAGTTCCAAATCACAATGGAGGAAAGGAAATAGGAAAAAAAATTTCTGAAGTGGCAGTATAGAAATTAAAATCCATGTCCACATATTGGTGAGTGAAAGAATAATTTTGGAAGAAAGAAATGAAAAGGAATTTTAAATACTGGTTCCAAATGCCAGATACAAACTTTTCCTCACTGAGATGAAATCAAAAGCTGGAAAAGCAGTTTAATGTACCAAAAACAGTCATGAAGTTCTGCAAGAGTTTCACAGTATTTGGTGGCTCCTTGAATATCATAGCCAAATGCAAATCTGATATGATCTTTCAGAAATATACTTTCTTCCCGATGTGTTTACTTGCTGAAAGCATTGATAAACCTAACCCTGTCAAGTACTATTTACTATTCATAAGCCATATAGGAACAAAGAACCCTGCAGGGAAAAAACAGAAATTATCATTAGAGATGATCAAGTTAGGGGCAATCTATTGGATTCTTGGCACAGTGCTTGGCAAATAGGGACACACAGGTACTTATGAATGAAAGTCCTACCAAGAAACAAACTTTATAACACAGGTACATTCATCAGTTCTTTAACAGCTGATGATTGGAAAAGAGACATTAAGATATGAACAGATGAAGGTATGGCTACATACATGCTGATAAAATGATTTGTTTTTCTGGATCATGATGAAGCTAAAGGAATTTGGGGTTTTTGGTTAGGAAGAACATGATTTCTCAGAGATCTGGTTTATTCAAGAAGATACAAACAGAAAATGGAGAGAAAAAGGCATCAAAAAGTGACAGAGAAAATAAACTGGTAGGTGGGTGGAGAAAGCTTTGCACCACCTCTGCTTCCCCCAAGATCCATCTTTAGGAGGTCAGAGGTGCAACAAGTTGAAGTAAAGACCAGTTGACTGAATACTTAGAAGTGTACTTCTAAGTAGAATTCTCCCTTAATACCTAAGCTAAAACCACATGGGCTCACTTATAAACATGTAAGTAAAACATTACATCATCTGCACTCATTATGAACATGTGCTACTGACAGAACTAAGTTCTCAAACAGGGATAGTATAAAATTCCTACACCAATAGCATTAATGATTGTTTTAGAACCTCCATCATTAAGATGCCAGAAAAGCTATAGCTGTACTCTCATGATTCAGCCAAGAAACTCACAGCCAAAGCGCTCTTGTGAGTAAACAATGGATTCTCAAACAAGAATAATATTTATAGAAATTAATTCAACAGCACATTAATAGCCTAGATCAGTTAATAGCCCAGGAGCTTTCAGGAAAATAGTAAATTATACTTCAGGGACTCCACAAGACATAGCTCATTCCAATAATCCTTCTCCACTGGCATCCTTCCACCAACTTCTGCTTATCCTTCAGATATCATCTAAATGTTTATCCCTATTTAATTACTTGTCTCTCTCACTAAATCATAAACTCAGAGAGCAGAGACTAGATTTGTCTTGCTTGGCAAACCATTTATGTTCTATATATTTTTGTTGAATAACAGATTGTAAGAGTATTAAACACACTATAGGGGCTTTCAAACCAAGAAACACTATTGGGATTTAGCTGCTAAGAGAATGGTTTTATCCTCTCTTCTTATGCCTAATATTTATTATCTGATGGTCAAGTCTTATTTCTGTATTCCCATTACCACTTCAAACCTGCACAGAAAAGCCTTCTCTCTAAAGGCAGAATTAAACTTCAAAATTCCATGAGAATTTCACCTATAATCCTAAAATCCTTGTGAACTTCAAAATTTATTTACAGCCAACAGGTCTAAAGACATATGTCTTTTCCTATTATACTAAAGTTCAATAATGGACTCTATCTTCCAAATGTACCTGTCTCAAAACAGCACTTTTAATTCTTATATACTTTCAGTTATCTTAGAAGATGTATTTTTAAAAAGAATTAAACACTAAGGTGGCTCAATGGTAGTAATATTCATTTGGTGCCAGTCAGGTGGGCTCAGGTGGTGGGAGTGGGTAAACTCACAACTCATGGATGCAGAGCGCACTGTATGGGGGGAAGGGCATGCTTGTAGTCTTGGCTTGGGCGAGGCAAAGGCATTATATGTAACCAATATGTTTGTACCCCCATGATATTCTGAAATTAAAAAGGGGGGGAAGTGAAACCTTTTAAATATTCTAATTATTTTTAATGAGTATAGTTTTTTGTTTACACATACAACCCTACATTTTTAAATTTATAACATTAAAATCTAATGAGGTAGTTCCATTATATAATTTGCACTTTTGGTATTGTGTTATTTCAGTATATAAGGTTACTCTATACTTTGTAAGGCAAATGCTTTGATTCTAATTAAGTAATCGATAAACATAAACAAATTGACCTAAAAAAAAAAGAATTAAACATTGATGAATAGTCTTCCTTTAAAATACCATCTATTCTTAATAGTGGCTGCTGATATTAAGAAAACAAGGAGGGGTTAGGCCCAAAGTTAGAGCAATAGAAAACTAGACAGGCAAGTTTAATAATAATAAACTTGCAAATCTTCCATAGTAATGATATTTTATTTCTTCACTAACATATAGCAAGAGATATTTTTAAAATTCAACCAAAATGTTACACAGTCTAATAAATACACGAACATCACTGTTAAAATCAATTAACAAAGAGGTAGTTCATAAGTACTTACATAATCAACCCTAGGAGCTACAATGGATTTACAAAAACAAAGCAAGGCAATCTTTACGTCACTGTTTTGACAGAGGAAATGCTTTATAACTTAAATTGTTTCAAGGAAGCAACTGACAAGGTCTTCCATGACATCATCAAGTGGAAATTAAGAAAGCTAACAGTAAAGGTAGAAGACCACAATTGTTGATTAACAACAAGCAACACAGAAACCTCTAGAGAGGTTTCTAGAAATCTCCAGAGGTTTCTAGATTTGTCCTTATGAAACTCTGCATAATTATTAATGATTAATACAAAACACATAAAGCATACTCAATTGGCAGATAAACAAACTATTCTTATCAGGTGCTAACATATAGGATTATTAAATGAGATTTTAAGATCTCCATAGAATGGAATAATAAGCCAAAGTTCATTAGATGAAATTTAGCATTTCTATATAGATTTTTCTTAATGCATTAATTACACACAAAATTGCACCTGAAAAAAAATACAGCCTGAGGGGCATTTCATTTAAAAGTACCGTATGTGAAAATAGCTTAGGTTTTAGTTGCCTACAATCTCAGTAAGCGCCACTAATGAAATGTGGCTATCAAAATAAAAGTTCTTTTCTGGTGTTACAACTTAACAAGAACAGAAGGAAAATTAGGAAAACAAAAGTTCTGGAAACCATGACAAATATAAGGAACAGCAAAAGAAACCAAATATATTTAAACCTGGAAAAAAAATCACGAAGGATACGATGGTACTCCTATACATAAAAGGTTACAACATAAAAGGAAGAAATATCTTGGCTCCAAGATAAATAACTAGTATTAAGAAGATGTTACTGGAAAAGATTTTAATTCCTTTTATAAAGATTGACCTATCTAAAGGTGCAAGAACTGGATTGTAATTTAGCAAATTTATCACAACTACTTTAACAAAGAATGGGTGTGTGAAATTGAACTTAGTGATTTCTTGCATCACTTTTAATGTTATTATCCTAAACAAAAGGTAAATGACATAAGTACAAGATAGGAAAATATGGGATACATTTCAAAGAGGGGAGAAAAAGGAAATAAATATTTCAGAGTTAACATATGTGAAGATATTGAGTTCGATTAATTATAATAAAAATAAACTTCAAGTAAAAATATTCAAGGTATATAGAACAAAACAATTTTAACTAGGAAAGTATCATAATGAACGAGGAGAAACAAAATGAAGTTAACTGGAACAAACTGCACTGCTGTCATGTGAATGTGAACAAAAGGAACTAAAAATAATATTGCATTCATAACTATGTCCAGGTTAGCCCAATTAAGTTAAAGTCAGAAAATTCCTGTAAGTGAAGCACAGGATAAAAACAATAGTTTGATCCAGAAGGATAATTAGTCTGAAGCAGTAAAAAGTTCCATTAGATTAACCCAAAAGGGTAAGTCAAAGAAACTGAAGTGTATGTGTGCATGTACACGTGTGTAATCACAAAATGCGAAATAAACCGCTGAACTAAAAATGTAGTAAAATCACTCTGCAGCTTACAATTAAGAACATAATGATATTAAATGCATGTAAGAGTTATGAAGAATTAGTCTTTGAATAGTTACCAGGGCCAAACCACTTGTGATCACTAAAACAGGTACAATTATTCTGCAGTATGAACAAAAAGCAAAAAATTAAAAGTTAATGAATTATGAAATGAGACCGTAAGAAAATTATTTGAACCTGTTATTTACATTTATAAAAAACGTTTAAAATCTTTGTCAGGAATTTCAATTTACATCAGGAAACTAAATTTTAACCCATTGCTAATTAACGTATCTTAAAGGACTGATAATTGAAGAATCCTGTTTCTCAGTCCTTCTTTTGAAGAAAAGTCAGGTGCCATCAGTATTTGTGACTTTTTAAGTAAAACAATCATATCACAAATACGTAAAATAATTACTTTTTCCATTTATTGTTTAAAACAAGATTTCTCCATTAACTTTGTTTTTTTCTTGGAGACAGAGTTTCACTCTGTCACCCCAGCTAGAGTGCAGTGGCATCATCATAACTCATAGCAACCTCAAACTTCTGTACGCAAGCCATCGTTCTGCCTCAGCCTCCCGAGTAGCTGAGATTACAGGCATGCTCCACCACACCTGGCTTATTTTTCTATTTTTTGTAGAGACGGGTCTCGCTCTTGCTGAGGCTGGTCTTGAACTCCTGATCTCTAGCAATCTTCCTGGCTTGGCCTTCCAGAATGCTAGGATTACAGGCACAAGCCAGCATGCCCAGCCCTCTCCATTAACTTTTTACAAGACAATCTTATGTAACTATTCCGAAAACATGAAAGGAATATAGAAAATTTTCATAGTTCAGCCCAAGTAGTTAAGGAATCAACCAAGGCAACCTGTAAACAGAGTTTTCCCAGATTAAACTTTTTTCCAGATTAAAAAACTTTACTTTCAAAGCTAAATGACTAAAGAAAATAAACCTTCAGGAATTAATAAAGTAATATGCTCTGTTTCATTCAATTTATCCTATATTTTAGTCTCCCAATTTTATCTGTTATCTTTTCATCACTCCAGATAGTAAAGGTATTAGACCTCAAAAGATGGGGAAAGTAAGTGGAGACCCTAAGACAGGAGCATTACATTCTGGCTTATCCATATTTCATCTCAAAATTTTAGAGTTTTAGCCACTAAAAGGCTGAAAAGCAGATCAACAGAGAGAAGATGCTCTTCCCAGAAATTTCTATTTTTGAGGGGAAATGGAAAAGTAAGGTTAATTCATCAATAACTACCTTTAATAGCTTCCCTATAAGTTGCCAAATAAGAATCCATTTTACTCATGTTTTGTTAAAAAGGTTTCAGAATCAGTTTCCAAACATATTTTCTCCTTCTTTAATCAGACCATTATTAGATTTAGATTTAAGTCAATACACAATAAGTTCTTAGAAGGTATCTGGCTAATTTTGGATATGTTTGTATACATTGACCATTCATTAGAGTCTAGACGTCGTTTATCTTCTTGAAGGTTTTTTTTTTTCCTGGTGGTAGGTGTGGGGGATATAAAAACAAAAGAGAAAATACTTGTTAACACTAAACTCTACAGTAAAACTTCTAGTTACCTAGAACTGTCCTGAGCACATCTTAAGCAATCAAGCATATGTAAGTGGCCGTGTTTGTTTTAAATCCTTCAAATGACATTCTTACCTCCTATATGATCATTTACACACCTGTACACAAAAATATTTTGGGGGGAAGCCCCACTCTACCTATCTTTGCAAATAATAGACAATTGATAAATGTTTGCTAAACACAAGAATTTAGCAATAGCTTAAAAGGAAGACAATCTGATGACTCCTAGTCATCTTCCATCGCTATCATTATGCAGGAGGCAAAGGCTATTAAATTAAAACTCTAATTATTTGAAAAAGACAGTTATTGAGAAGAAAGTGACAAAGAAAAGAAAAAAAAATATCCTGAACATTTCTGTATCTTGGCTCATAATTCCTTCCACTTAGAAGACACTTCTTTACTTGTATTACGGAAATCTGAAATAAGGTTGAGTCCAAATGTCATCTCCTTCATGACATGTTCTTCTTTCCCCAGAGTAAGAATTAATCTTTTACTTTGACATGCTCACTTCATGTTAATTTCATTAATGACATAATAATTCTTGTATCAAAATTGTATCTTATGTATGTATTAACATATTGGTAGTTACTGGCTGGAAGAAAATATACATACATATATTCTAGTTTAGAGACAGGGACATCTTTATATCTAACACAGTGCCTTGCACACAAAAGGCACAAGGAAATGTTTTGTGAATGAGCACCACTGCAGGCTACAGTCTAGAAAGATAATATAAGAATGCTTTATCTAGAAAATTGGTGCTTCATGCATTTGTTCCAGTGCATACTAAACAAATCGGACAGGAGGACATGCTGTGAGTGCACAGAAAGCTATGTACAGCCAGGCACTCCAAACTTTAAAAAAAAAAAAAAAAAGAGGCTGGAAAAGAATGAATCTAAGGTAGGTTTTAGTTCTAAATTCTATAAGGCTATACCATATTACTTAGAGAAGACCACTGATATTTTTAATGGAAAATAGACTATCAGATATACACAGATACCATCTAATGATAGAAGAATAAAGAGATTGGATTGGCACAGGAATTACCAGAAAATATGAGAGTATATAACTTCAAGGCATGATTACAAAGACCTCTTTTACATGCTGAAGAATTTAAAGGTGAAATGTCATGCAGAATGTAACTTCAAATAGTTTGAAAAAATGTGTGTATGGTATTCATTATACTAATCTTACAACTTTTCTGTAAGTTTGAAATTTTTCAAAATAAAAAGTTAAAAAGAAAATAATATCTCTTACAATACCTAAAGGCACTCTGACTCCATACATTCTCATCAGTGGAGGTTGTGAAAGAAAAAGGAAAAGCCTTAAAAATACATACTTCTATATTGTGACTGATGGAAAGAGTACGGTTTGCTTCTTTCTGGAGAGTAGCTTCTACTACTGACACTGGAGCCAGATCTGCTGTGTGGAGAATCCTTTCGGCCTACAGGTGATTCTCTGAAAAGCGG
Organism: Eulemur rufifrons; assembly: GCF_041146395.1. Lineage (NCBI taxonomy): Eukaryota > Metazoa > Chordata > Mammalia > Primates > Lemuridae > Eulemur > Eulemur rufifrons. The sequence goes on along the minus strand of NC_090998.1, from coordinate 33,035,257 downwards.
ATTATCCCTTTTATGAGGAGACCGGTCTCTCACATAATGGGAGTAGAAGCTTTTTCTTCTAAAGCCATCTCTCACGTCCCTTTGGAAAAAAACATAAAATAAGTTGATTGTACCCTGGTACCATACATACACACATACACAAACACAACGGCAAAAGCTCTGATTACAAGCTATACTTTCTTCTGCAATCTTGGTTCCTTTTTTCTACCATCACCTAACTGCTGAAGTCAGTTAACAAAATGAAACTCTATCAGTGAAATGTGATTTATAATGCACCCTTTTTCACAGCTTGGAATAGAACCAAGTGGCTAAGTGAAAAAGTCACTTTATGCTAAGCAACTACAAATTCTAAAATGTAAAAAACATATGGTCATATTGTTATACTCTCAAAGACACCTAGGAATGCCAAAGATTTCCAAAGTGAGACATTTCATGCCTCTTCAAAGGCACAGATATTATTGGTTTTCAAGTGGTGTGCAATTTTGCCCCCAAGGGACAATTTGGCGAAGTCTAGAGGCATATTTGGTTATAACTGGAGGGTAGAATGTGCCACTGGTGGGGCCAGGGATGCTGCTCAAGTCCTACAATGCTCAGGACACCCCACATCCCCCCACCACAGAAACGACAAAAAAACTACTCAGTCCAAAATGTTAATAATGCTAAGTTTGACAAACCCTGGTATACACTAAATCCTTGCTCTCTGAGTTTGTATCCTTAGCATATAGATAGTTGCCCATCTCTAAATACCAACTTTTTAAGAATCACTCCTACTTTTATAACTTAAATTTCTTTATGGAGCAATATCATCAACTCAAAGCACCATGTAAGCCCTACTAGTAAAACCTTATAAAACAACATTACCTTTAAAATGTCAAAGTAAATCAAAATTATTAAATGAAACAATGAAGACACAAACCTCTATTAAAGGAACTCTTAGAGTCAAAAAGGTTTTAATTGATAATTTAACAAATGTACTTCTGTATTAAAGTTAAAGAATATCAAATTTCACACAGAAGAATACCAAGAGACACAATGGCATGGAATTTCAAGTTTTTGGAAATTCAGTTTCAGCATATTGATTGGCAATCCTTACTATATAAGTAGGTCATTGTCCTAAAGTTCACTTGAATGCTAGCTAACTTTTTTTGTTTTGTTTTGTTTTGTTTTTGACACAAGGTCTCACTGTGTCGCCCAGGCTTGTCTTGAACTCTTGGCATAACGTATTAATAGCTGGGATTACAGGTGTGAGCCACCACAGCTACGCTAGCTGATTAATACCCAAAATGTATTGCCTCTACAGACACAATTCAGTTCCCTGAGAAAAAGCAGAAAATAGTTTAAATTCATTTATGATAAATAAACTTGTATAGAACACTAGTACTGAAATAAAAAAATTCTAATATATTCAAGTTTAGTCACTAAAACTACAGGGGTCATACCAACATCATTGGCTAGCCAGAGCGACTATATATGTATTAAACAAACAGGTTTCAGGAACTGCACCAGGTGCTAGGGACCCAATGGTGAACAAAATGCCTGCAGTTCCTGCCATCACAGAACTCTCAGGCTAGTAGGAGAGGCTGACATTAAACAAATACACACAAAACATTTGAATGCCATCAAGAACAGATGCAAAGAGACTAACTAGAAGCCTACTTAGTCCAGCCAAGGGACAACGGTAACTTAGATGAGGCAGGAGCAGGGGAGGGTCACAAATTTTACATGCACAAGAACACACCTTTTAGATTCAATGGGATGTGGTTTATGTTTACTAACTAATCGTGAAAGGGGATGCCAAGCTGATTCCCAGAATTCTGATACGACAGATTAACGAAAGGAGAAAACAAATTTGAGAAATGAGGATGGAGGTGGGAGATCCACATTTAGACAGGAGCATGTTAAATTTAAGATGTTTATGTAATATCTAGGCAAGTAACTAGAGATACTAGCCTCATGCTCAGAAGAGAGTTTTGGCTATCAATATCAATTTGTTTGTAGATAGGCAGTACTTAAAGCATAGGTATAGATGAAAACAAAGGACAAAAAGAACAGAGAGCCTAGACACAGGACTAAAAATCTACAACATGAAAAGAGAAATGGGCTGTTAGAAAAGAATGCAAGAACAGCCAAAGTACCAAAAGGAAAAACAAGAGTATATTGTCATGGAAGCCAAGGAAAGAGTATTCCAAGAAAGAATAAAGGTTACCTACGTTGAAATTAAATGAGCTCTTTTTAGTTTGCTTAGAGGATAGAGAAGAGCAGGCCCACTTTCAGAGGAAAGATTCCATTTTATCTTTTCAAGAAAGATAAAATGCTGAACGACAGTTTCCTAATCCTGACACCAGATGGCAGTACAATCACAGCAGTTCAGAATATCAGAAGGGGCTGGGGTGGCTGGATACCAACGTACGTGTCAGATGTTAATAGCTCAGAGTAATCTCTTCTCCCCTTCACATCAATCCCTCCTACTGCCCACCAATTTAAGCAAAAGCACCGTAATAGTCATCAATTTTTGTTATGTATCCTCTTTGATAAAGTGGTAATATTAAATAATAGCCAAGCCATTTTTTCAGATTATTTGTGTGTGTGCATAATATACATAGTGCCCACAATTTGAAAGGCACCACGAGGAATTACCCTGACGTTGAAGAAGCTTACAATCTAATTGAGGAGTGGGAGAGGGGGTGGGGAGTAAACGATCAAGAAGACTATAGCTATTAATGTAATTCACAAGGGAAATATATATTAGTAGATGGAAAATTGATCCAGGTCTTTAAGGAAATATGAGTTTTAGATCAGTATTGTCCAACAGAAATATAACAAAGCCACAAATTTAACCATATTTAAAGTAAAGAGAAACAGGCCAAATTAATTTTAGCAATTTTTTTTTTACTTAACCCAATATAGCCAAAGTATTATCCACATGTAATCGATTTTAAAAAATTTAGTGAGATATTTTATATTATCTTTCTCATCCTAAATACTGAAAATTCAGTGCATATTTTATACTTATAGAAAATATCAGTTTGAACAGGCCATATTTTAAGTGCTCAATAGGCACTTGTGGGTAGTGGCTCCCATATTAGACAGCCTATATTTAGACGTGGAAAAAGCATTTCAAACTTTAAGAAAAAGCAGAGGGATTAAAGCATTATGTCAACACGAACTAAGTAGTCAGAACAGTGAGATCTTAAAAAAGAAGTGACTACAAAGCAAAATCATAAAAATTTTTAAAGGGAAAGGAGAGCTATTATTATTAATATCAAATACTGCAGAGTTTGGAAGAGATCTATCCATTTAAGACCTAGGAGTCATGTGACCTGTCAGTCCAAGAGTCTAGTAAAACTTTGGAACCCAAAACAGATTGTAAGAAATTAAGACATAGCTACTGATGGAGTTAAGCCATTACTTTTCTTCCAAAACAGGCTGACAGAGAGAAGACGGGAGAGAACTGAGACAGTGTAATATTTTGAGGCAAGGGGCTTATCTGTTCATAACTGAAGGTTTAGGGAAAAGGCTAATTTACTATAGAATAGGGAAACTGACAATCTAAGACACAAAAATGTTAACGGATAAGAAGGAGCCAAAAGTCAACAAGAGAAAATGAGACAAAGGGACTAGGTAGAAGAAAATGGCCTTGAAGGAAAGAAGAGAAGAATATGGAAAGGGTAAGAGAAAATTTCTTTTTGTCAGGTTTAGTCCGAAATGTCAGTTCTTAGCACGCTCATGGAGGAAGAATGACCAGACACACCAAAGTAAGGCAAGCATGAGGTGAAGCTCATTCAGGAGGAGCAAGATAGGATTATAGAGCAAGAGCAAGACATAGGTTTACAAAGTGAGATACATACACCACAGATGACAACTGGATCCCTTGTCGCAGCAGAAAAAGAGAGCTTGGTTATGGTCTGGGTCTTGTTTTATGGTGCCCGGATGGGTTCAAACGTCACCATGGAACTACTTTGGATAGTTGGGAGCTGCATGACCTGAGCCTTACAGAGTCATGTGGGTTCTAGGTCACTTTCTGAACTTTATGGTACCTATGCTGCTTGGCCCGTGGGCTAGAGAGTCCTCTGCATTCTTTTGCAGCTGGCGTGCCAAGTTCTGATTGGCAGATTCATAGGGTGTTCCCTCCTCCCCCAGGTATAGCAGTTGTTCCAGACGTGATTAAGTTGAGGCAGGACCAAGATAGGGGACTGTGACCTCCCACCCTTGTACTTCCCAGGTGGGGCAACAGCACCCACTTTTGTCCCTAGAGGACCCGGAATCCCTTGCTATCTACCTAACAATTTCAAGAAAAGAAAACGAACAAGCTCTCATCAGGAAGGCTTTATCTCAGTAATTATAGATGTCATCAATAGAGAGTAAAAAAAGTAACAACGTGAATAAAGGTTTCAGGCAGAGTGGAAAGTTTTGGAATTGGTCCTTTGGGGGAAAGTACTAATCAGAGCAGCCTTCCTTGAAATGTAGGTGTATAGACCTGCATCATCATTACCCAGGAAGGTGATGGTAATGCAAATTCAGGGGCATCAATCAGAATCTGAGGGTGTGACCCAGGATTCTGGATCTAGGGCTTTAACAAGGATTTCCAGGTGATTCTTATGAACACAAAACTTTAAGGACTGAATTAGAGAACCTAACATTTAAGAGCTGTACATAAGTGAATTGTGGACAAGTCAGAAAGCAGAAATTTAGAGCCCATGACAAAGGCAAAACAATTCATAGTGATGATTACAGGATCTGATCATGCCTGCAGATAACTAAAGATAGAGCTGGAAAATACAAGAAATAACTAAGGTTAAAAATAATATCAATCAGGATAGACAGGCAGATGGGATAGAGAAGACTACGAGCCAGAAATTACAATCACAAGGGAAGAAGGAATGGAGTCCTGAGAATTTATCAGACAATACAAAGACAGGAACAAGGTGGTATAGATGGGGAAGTTCAAAGATGACATTGGAACAGCAGTTTGGAAAAAGTAACAAGGAGTAAGAAATATGCCCAGAACTCATCTCAAGAATCAAGGAATTAGGAGACAAGTGAGTTGGGAGAAAAGTAATTTCGTCCCTGGGAAGTCAGGTTCCAGTTATAGAAAAGGAATAAAAAGAAAGATAGAAAATTCAAAATTCACTCTATTTTGAATACTATGAAGAAGGGTTCCAAAAGATACTGGAAGACTAAGTCCTTGCCCTCATGAAACTTACATTCTAGTAGGGAAGACAACATATTAATAAAACATTTCAGAGTGACAAGTATTATAAAGAAAGGGAGATGTGAAGGTTATTTTAGATAGGACAGTCAGAAACGACCTACCTGAGGAGGTGATATACAACCAGAGATGTGACGGAAGGGACAGAACCAAAGCAAGAACGTGATAAAGGACATTTCAGGCAGAAAGGACACAACTGTAAAGACTTTTGCAAAAATAAGATGTATGTTTCAGCCCAGTGTGGCTAGAGCAGATTAAGAGGGAAGGTGGAAGAGAATGAGATTAGAGAGGTAGGCATAGGCCAGATAATGTAGCAGGAGTATGATGGGATGTCACTAGAGTTTGATGGAGGTAGTGATCTATTGTTTACAATCATCATTCAACTGCTCTGTGAAGACATCGTATGTTAGTGAAAAGGATATAATGATGAGTCAGAGGGCTTCTTGCAGTTTACAGAATTATATGGCATCAAAGTTTCAACTATAACACTAGTCTTAAGTATAGGGCTTAACAGACACATCACCCAGCAGAGGAAGGAAAAGGGCAAGTTAGGGCATGTTAAAGCTCTCTGTGAATTAGGCTCCTAAGTACTGAAAGACCCTTCCAAAGTAACTATTAACAACTATATTGAAGGATGCAACCAAGCCTGGTGGCACATGCCTGTAATTCTAGCTACTCGGGAAGCTGAGGCAGGAGGATCGCTTGATAGGCCAGGAGTTTGAGAGCAGCCTGGGCAACACAGTGAGCCTGTCTCTAAAAAAAGAAAATTAGCCAGGCAAGGTGGCATGCACCTATAGTCCCAGTTACTCAAGGGGCTGAGGCAGGAGGATCATTTGAGCCCAGGAGCTCGAGGTTGCAGAGAGCTATGATCACGCCAATGTACTCCACGCCACCCTCCAGGGTGACAGTAAAACCATGTCTCAAAAAAAAAAAAACAAAAAAAAACAAGAAGTAAAGAAACACTGACAACACTGACAATACCAAGTGTTAACAAGGATATGAAGCAACTGGAATTTACATACTTTGCTGATGGGACTATAAGTGCCTAGGTAAACAGTCTGTCATTAACTGCTAAAGTTGAAGATATACATAATCTATGGCCAAGCAATTCCACTCCTAGATCTATCCAAAAGAAGTATTTCCATGTGTAAAAACATGCACCAAACAGGTTGCCAAAAACAGAAAACAAGCGTAGAACAGATTTTTAAAATTCATATAATGGAAAATAACACTGAAAGTGAAGGAATTGCTCCTACATGCGATTTTGAGGACTCTCACAATACTAAGCTTAAAAGAAACCAGATGGAAAAGAGTATATAATGTACAATTCCATTCACAAGCAGCCCTCGCTTTGCCCAGTTCTGTTACACAGATTTCAGTTACCACAGTTTAATTAAATATTATAACACTAACCCCCTACAAGATGGTTCAAGTTTCACTTACTATGAGTATCTTAGTCATGAGTAAATGCATAAAGTACAAATTTCACTGCTAGTTCTTCAGTCCACAAATCATTACATGAATAATACGTGTACATCATGATCAATGATCAATCACAACACATATTTCAAAGTCTACTGATGACTGGTCACTGTGCATCTGTTTTTCAGTTTGAACAGACAGCAAAATGTGGTTTTTGGTGCCTCCTTGTCTCCTAGTGATAAACCCATGTGACATTTTACAAAAATGAATAATCAAAAAGGAACTGACCAATAAAGATGAACATACAACCAAGAAATAAAACATAATGCTAGAAGTGAAATACAGGTTAAATGTAAATGGAGTTAAAGAAGAAATAGCTGACTGTGGGAATGTTCATGCTGCTGCCCTTCAAGAGACTCCAGATGTACAGCTAGAGGAGCTTACGGAAGACAAACTTATTGACATAAACGGCAAAAATGATTGTGACAAAAAGGATGAATATGTCCCAGAGGAAGTGACACCAGCAAAAAACTTTCAAATTAAAGGAACGCTTACAGCTATAATATTTTGTGACAATGAAAACACAAAAAATAAAATGTTAGAAACTGATCCACACTTAGAATGGAGTATGACAATTCACCAGGGCATAAATAAGACGCTCACTCTGTATCTTAACTTATATGATGAAAAGAAGGCATGCGCTGTTCAGACTACTCTTAATTTTTTTTTCAAAGAAATAAAACTTTCTCAGTATTTCTAATGTTTTAAATTACACTGTACTAAATGAACAGTTTCTACCATTTTTTCCATTCCCTATACATTTCTAATTGATAGTAAATTTAATGTTTTGACAAAAAAATTTTTCTAAAAGTCACAATAATTTTAATTTTTTACATTAACTATTAAGATTGCTTTGGTCGGAATAATGATTATGGAGAGGAAGAAGAAAGTAATTGAGTAGGGGCATGAGGGAAGCTTCTGGGATGCAAGTATTATAATAATATATTTCTTAACGTAGATTGTGGTTATACTTAAAATTCAGTGAGCTGTACCTTAATTCGTGTGCCTTATATATGTTTTATACTCTAATAATGTTTATTAAAAAGGTGTTTTTTATATCACTTAGAGTACAAAAAAAAAGAAAAAAGGTGTTTATTTTCCTCTAAAGAAATGTGATATATAAAAATATGACTATCATTTAACATGAACTGGAAGGAATTTTTTAAGTGAAGAGAACTTTTATATATGAGAAAAGGATTTTCATTTCTAATATTTATTTTTAACGAAAAGCAAATTATACAATGAACTATTGTCTGAAAACCATAGCACAGCACCTCTTGCCAGATTCAAGAGAAGTCAGCCTTGTCAACATCAGCTACCGACATAGTCAGGCCATCTTCCCAGAGGATCACTAAAAAATCACTGCAACATGATTAGACTCCTCCATCTTAGGATATTTTCTCAGCAAAGGCCAATCTTCCAATATGTCTAAACCAAAAAATCATCCAACTTATATTTTGCTATTTTTTATTTTTTCCTTATTCAGAAAAATGCTATGCCTTAACACAGCAATTCTTAACCTTTAAATCATTTCCAAATTGAACATACTATGATTCTCTTTACCCAATCTGCAGAAAAAGTCAATGAATAGATAAAAATATAAAAGATATTTTTAAAACAATTCTTTATAGTAAAAGGTAAGTTTTAAAGATTTTCCTTCTCCCATAGTTTTCTTAAATCTTTGGTGCCCACTACTACATCTGTACAACCAAATGCTATCAAATGACTAATGAATAAGTAAATACAAAATAATTATTAATAGAAAAATGTAAAGTCTTCTATTGCCAATGGGTAAACTGCTTGTATTTCTGTGTACTCACCCATGATTTTAATTATATACTACATATTTAATAGACATTTTTCTACTAGTAAAACTTTTGATATATTATTTGTAAATATTTGTATTTCATAGAGTTCAAGTCAAAGATACCATTACTTCAAGGTTCACCTCCATTTTCACTACTTCAACAAAACACTACTATTACATTCAAGAAATACTTCTACTTCCAAAACAAGGAACTAAATAATTCTAGTCTTCCTGCTGAAAAAATCTAGAAAAACTGGATAAAAAAATGTTTTTAGCAATCTATTTAAAGTCATCAGAGAGCTAAGAGTTTACTTAGCTTTATATGAGACTTTAGAATGCAGGAAAGAACTATGGAACCAATATGCAGAAGTAGAAGCCCAGAGAGTTGGGCCTGTCTTTTTGGCTTTTCCCTTTCTATATCTGCCAATTTCAGAAGCAGCAGCTGAGAATATGAAAAGCTGAGAAATGATTTTGATGACTTCATAGGCTTAGGATATAAAAATAGAGTACAGATCTTGCCAAGGAAGGAGGGTTAAAACCCAAAAAAGCTATACGATAAGAGCAGAGTGAACCAGAGACAGCCTAGCCTGGCTTCACATGACCAATCCCTAAAGGTTTAGCAATCCCATGGATTGCTAATGATCCTAACCCTCTGTTTCAAATACTCAGAGGTTTCTGTTTTCCTGACAATTATTTAAGATTCTTTAAAATTATTTCAGTTGTAAAACTCCATTTTTAACAAAAAAAAACTATGTACTTAAAATCATAAGTAAAATAAATTTAAGCTAAATATTTTTAAATACATAACCGTTTCCTTGAAGAACTAAACAAATTAAAACAAAGCCACATATAAATTGCTGAGTACTTAAAATTCACTTCATTCACACTATTTTTTCAAAAACATTGTTAGTTCCCACACTCATTACTGTAAAATTCATTCAGTATCAACAAGTATAATCTTCTTTGTCCAAGTATCATCTTGATTTTAAGAAAGAATCTTTTTTTGTTTGTTTTAACCATGACCCTGAATATGCTAAATAGAGCAAGAGTACGCTGGAGACTTGGGCACATTTTCAATGCTATTCCATAAATTACCAGGTAAAAACTTTCCACTGCAAGTAAGACAAAGTTCTACCTATCATGCAAAGAAAATTTGTATCAAAAGCCTTCAATCTACAGGTTTCCAGCTATGTTGAAAATGATATCAACATATATAATAGATTCAGTACGATGAATTATAAGGCAAATTAAAAAGAGCCTTTGAAGAAATATAAATAACGATACAACAATAATGCTTATTATGAAGCTTCAAAAAATACACATATTGACTAAACTGATGCTTTTTATTATCAAAATGTACACAGCTTGAGAGTAAGGACAGTGTCTTTGGCTATATCACAAACATTTCAGCTATAATGCCTGGCATATAACAAAGGCAGAGTCATCTGGAGAAAGGAAGATGGAAAGACCTAACGTCCTATAAGGCATTGTCTCTCAAAATGTGGTCCTTGGACAATCTGTACTAAAATTACCTTGGGTGCTGGTTTCAAAAGCAGATTTTTGAGGCTCAGATTCTCCCACTAATACATATCCCCAAGGTAACTCCAGTCCCTTACACCAGTCAAACCAGATAAGCTGTGATAGAACCCTCAGTTTCAGCAGATGTTCACTGGTTAAGAGTAAAATTCAATAAAGAGGAAAGAATATAAGGGAAGGGGAAAAGGGGGAGAAAGCCTGTTACTATTTATTCAGGACCTCATTTTTCTTTCCTTCACACATCTAAACATGCAAAATATTCCACACAAAATATTGGCTACTTTTATTCTTGTCAACAGGAGCTTCAAAAAGGAATTAAGACTTCAAGAATTATTTTGAGAAAGGAGCTTGATAACTAGAGTAAGGCAACTTAAGCGTAAGTGGAGTCTAACCTGCCAATATCTATAAATGTGGAACCAAAAACCAGGGGAACTGTGACTTAAGCTAAGAGATTTTCCACATACCTTTATTCCATCTTATCCAAAAACCAAACAACTGTCTTGCAGCTTAAGTTGAGATTAGAAGTTTAGTAACCAAGTCCAGAGCTGTTGCCACAAAATCATCTTTACAGTTAAAAGTATTCTAGTTACATACTAAGAGCTCCCTCAAATAGAATATGTTAAGAGTAGAAATTTTATCTGTGTTAGTTCAATTTCTAACACCTAAAACAGTACCTGCTCTTGAAGAAGATATGCCTAAATTGCTATAACAAAAATACCAAAAAAATGTATTGACTCAAATACAAAAGAAATTTATCTAATGACCTCAAAAAAGTCTAGGCCAGGCATTCCAGGAAGGGGAGAGACTGCTCCATGCAATCATCCATGGACCTAGGGTGATTACTGCCTCTGCTACTTCAACATGTGGCTTTCAAGGTCACATGTTTGACATTCTATTCTGAGGCCTACCCTGCAACACAGAAAGGGGTAAATGTGAGTGGAAGAATGCATGTGAAAGCAAAACTCCTACTCATGTTCCACTGGAGATAAACTGGTCATGTGACCACACCTACATGCAAGGAAGGCTAGGAAATGTAGTTTATGTGCCTAACAAGCATGGAGTGTAGGCAACAGTCTTTGTAAGCAGGATATATTTCATTTCAATGAAAAATTTGGAATTCCCAGATGAAGGTGTCCATTAGGAAGGTGGATATACAGATCTAGAGTTCAGAGAAGCCAAAGCCAAAGCCAAAGATAGCGATTTTCAGTCATTAGCAGACAGTACAGGTCAGTGTTTCCCAAACTTCAGTCTCCAGACCCTATGCATGATGATCATCCAGGGGGCTTGTTAAAATTACAGATTTCAAGACTCCACTTACTGAATCAGAATCTCTTGAGATAAAGCCCCAAAATCTTCATTATTTTGTTGTTTTTTCTTATAAAAATCTTCATTTGTGGCAAGCTTCTAAGTGATTCTTATGGACACAAGTTTTAGAAACATAAGCAAAGGGAATAGTTGCTGCCATGGATATAAAGTTATAATAAATGAGAGAAGTGGCCAAGAAAAGTCATTATTAACATGATCCTGTGGCTTAGGACTTTTGTCACTTCATACTATTTACTAGACCAGTGGTTCTCAAGTCTAGCTTCACATCAGACTCAAATGATGCATTTTTTAAAAATACTGATACCCAGGCTCTACCCAAGACCAACTGAATGAGATCTTCAAGTGTGAGGTCCATGCATTAGCTGGGAAAAGAAAAAAAAAAAAAAAAAAAAAAAAGCCTTCCACAAAATTATAGTATAGCCAGGGTTGAGAACCACCATGTTAAACAAGCTGCTGTTGTTGGCTATTACAGGCTCTTCATTCTAGAGCTCCAGATTTTTACCCTATACCAGATCGCAAACTCTGCTTTTAATTAGTTATGAACACTGAAAAACCAAGAGATTTCACATTTTAAAAATCTGGATTTCTGACTTCTTATGAAGCAGGCCATAATGGGCTTACATACCCAAATAGCAAAGGTTGTGGTGCCAAGTACCAGCAGCTCCAATCTGGCATTTGTTTATGTTCTCTACCTGGCTACTGTAGGTATACAAGTTATTTACACTGATAGGAGCATTATCACTACAAATAAACAAATATGTTAACCATTTACCTGTAAATATTACATGTATTTTATGTGTAATATTCGTATTTGTATATACTTATGTAATTTAAATTGATCTTGTAAAAGCTTTTACATTCTCAGCCTCTTCATGAACCAATCCCTCCAACTTCTTCCTTTAAGCAAAACCTGGCATTGGAATACAAATACTACCTTCCCTCAAGCTCTTGAGCATTAAGTGCACATTGATGACCCCACTTCAAGGTCCTGAGGTATATGGGGCATAGGATTATTTTCTAAAACCTCCATCCCCTAGGTAAAGGGAGAAAAGGCCCAATATGTTCCTTATTAAAGTTCACGCCATCCTACTGTACACATTACCCATATTACCAACCCCCTGCAAACTCCTCACATTCCCTAAAGACGTTAACACAATGATATAGTCTATACTGTTACCACACATCCCACCCCAAATCCTACTATCATGAGTGACTTTCAAAATGCACATGGATAATCTGTGCCACATTGTAGGTTCACAATTCCTTGAGCACTTCCTATCTTTTCCCAACACTTCAGCCACTTAAATCCTAAACCTTGCCATTCATTACCCAGAGGTGATCTTTAGCCAAATTTTTATTCCAATATCACATTCTAATCACAATGTCTTACACTTCAGTTTTCTCACTTCTACAATAACTCTGCCTCTACTCATGGATGGCTTTAGTCTCCTATATTTTCTAGCAATCCTTTAATCTCATCCTGGCCTCACTCATTGCCCTTTCAACCTAAATTATAGTATTTGAACCACTCTATGAATATCAACAACTTTCTACCCTTGCAATTCTGACATATCATCTGAGCCAACTCAAAACCTGCATTCCTTCCAAAATCTTCACTGATAGAACTGGATTGCCATTTCCTAGAGAGAAATTACCCAAGGCTACAGATTGGTCCAACTACAGCTTCATGATCTCTAACTTTCCCTGTGCCTTCAATTCCACTCAGTAATATTTGTACTTATCACTGATGAGCTCAATCTCCCATTTACCTTGGCAACTATGTTATTTATCTTGATAATTCTCCCAAAGTCCTCTAACCTAGCACCAAACCCTTCACGGTCAATGGCTGGCCTCATCACATCAGATTCATACCAGATTCAAATGATGCATTTTTTAAAAATACTGATACCCAGGCTCTACCCAAGACCAATTGAACCGGATCTCCAAGTGTGAGGTCCATGCATTAGCTAAAAAAAAAAAAACGGCTTCCACTTAATTCGGAGTACAGCCAGGGTTGAAAACCTCCATATTAGACAAGCTCCTGTTATATAATAGGCTCCTCATTCCAGAGTCCCAGATTTTTACCCTATACCAGACTGCAAACTCTACTTTTAATTAGTTATGAACACTGATAAACCAAGTGAAAAAGGTTAACAGTCATCAGGCATGAACTGCCTCAACTGCCAGCCTGGATCCCCTATCCCTCAATTTATCTTCATCTGCACTCATCCCTAATTTCATCTTTCTTTTCTTGGTATATGATTTCTCCCTGTTAAAAGTTACCCCTCCAATCAGTGGTCTTCACCCTGGTTCCAACTTTGATCTGGCTTCTTCACTTATCTCTTTTCTGCCTTGTATTTTTAACCTCTCTCTTTTCTTTCCACTTATAAATATGCTCAAGTCTCTGATAATCTAAAAAAAGTGAACAAAAATAATTCCCTTTAGCTAGCGTCCTTCTCCTGCTAGCAAGATTCTCCAATTTCCTTCTCAAATATTTTTTAACAAGTTGTCCATCCATTTTGAATCTACCCTGGTCATCTTGGTTATTCTTATACAACCAAACCCAAGATATATTTTAATCTTTTTATTACTATAATACTCAGTTGCATTAGACACTGGTGACCCTTAATACTGTTAAAAAAAAGTCTTCTACCACTTCCATAAAGGTGTAGCCCAGGGTTCTGAATTTAGTTCATTGCTCTTGTCTAACTGTATCTTCTCCTTGGATAATCTCACTTTTGAATAAAGATCCTCTCTTGAAACCATTCCTCCTATATTGCCAATCTTAGATAATGTTGTTATTACATACACAGTAAACAAAACCAAAAATACAGATTATTTCTCTCTTCCTTCTTTCCATCCAACCATTACATCTTGCTAATGTTTTACTTCCTAAGCATTTATCAAATTTAACCTTTTTTTCCCATACCAACTCCCCTTCTCCAATTCAGATATTCATAATTTCTTGCTCTATCTTCAGTACCATCTTTTTTACATTATTATTATTATTTGTAGAGACAAGCTCTCACTATGTTGCTCAGGGTGGTCTCAAACTCCTGGCCTCAAGCAATCCTCCCACCTCAGCCTCCCAAAGTGCTGTGATTACAGGCGTGATCCATCACACCCAGCCTCTACTGCCATCTTTAAAAGTCATCCTTCTACACTGAAGACAAAATAAACTACACTCTGACTGGGTTATCTTAACCCCCCTCTCCCTACCAAGTCAATATTTCTCAATAGCTCCCATTGCTAATGGAATAAAACCCAGACTTTTTAGTTATAATTTAACCCACAACTCCCTGGCTCATACATCATCTGTTAATACCTCTACAGATTATGCTTTATACAGCTGTGCTTATGCTCTTCTCTTTGCAGAAATATGCTCCCCATTACTCTACTCTTCTGGTTAACACGTACTTTGCTTTTTCCTTCAAGTTCTGTTCATATTACCAACTCCTACAGCAAACTTTTTCTAGAACCCTAGGATAGGGACTTCTTTGTCTTCCTATAGCACTTTATACAACTTTAGCACATATCCTATTATGTTATCTACCTGTGCATTTGTTTTACTCACTAGATGGTAAGCTAGTGATTTAAGCACAGTGCCCTACACGCTCAATAAACATTTGTACCACTGAACCAAAGATGACATTTTATAGCATTATTCTCTATCAAATAGTATATTGCCTAAGAAAATAAAAATTGCTTTAATAAAATTAAAAATAAAATCTCTATTTTTAAAAATTCAGTAAGTATGAAAACACTGAACTACTTAATCAAAAATTTCCACATATGAATATAGAAAAATACCCTGGCATTTAAAAATAAAGTATACTAGCTACTTGCTGACACTTTTTTTCCATATTTTTAAACATTATATAAAACTTTTACATCACTTCCATCCTAAGGTTTATCATAAGATCTCAAACCACAGGGGAAACAAATGACTCTGTTAAAAACAACCCCATTCTGTCTATATCAATAATCCTTGGTAAAATATGGCATTTTCCTTTAATACAAAATGAAATAAATCCTAATATATTCTGAATTTCATCTACAAGTATGTTTTGAACAAATAGATATAATTATTGTGTAAGTACAGAACCAAGATGAGCAGGTTACAACACACTTAAAATGTAGATAAATTTTCAGGCATGTGGCTGTATTAAATATGAACATGATAACTTTCAGAGCAGAGGGGATAGAAAACTTCTTATAGTCTCTTTTCTTCTGTTAGCTGTTATTTAATCCACTTGCTTCCAATGATTCCACACTCCCATTAGTAAAACATATTTAAATATGAACCACTAATACATGTATACTAGATTTACAAAATATTTAATGTTCGATTTAATACACTATGAGATACATAAAACAAAGTAAAAAATAGCCAGATGAGGTGGCTCACACCTATAACCCTAGCATTTTGGGAGGCCACAGTGGGAGGATCATTTGAAGCGAGGAGTTCAAGACCAGCCTGGGCAACATAGCAAGAAAAAAAAAAAAAGAAAGAAAAGTGACAAAATTAGCTAAATTATAAACATCAAATTCCACTGCCACTAATAGGTCTGTGGAAGACGGTGTAAAAGCAAGGTGGCCCCGTAGCAGCCAGTGGTGGTAAGCTGCAAAAAAAAAAAAAAAAAAGATGCTGGAGAGAGCAAGAAGGAAGACCCATAGGGTCAGAAGAATAACTATATTCAGAGGTGTGAAAAAATATACTGATGATACTGGTGTCAGATCTGGGATTCTATTGATTCTATTAATACATTGCTACAGCTTTATAATTTTGGATATATGTTATCCAAGACTCAATCTTCACATCTTTTTCAAGATTACTTTTGTCATTTAGCCCTTCACTCTTTCATATTAATTTTAGAATCAGCTTGTCGACTTCCTTGCAAAAAAAATCATGTATTTTTTTACTATATTAAACCATATTAAATTTACACCTTAATTTGAAGAGAACTGACATCTTTATGATACTGACTCTTCCTAGCCAAGGATATCCTATGTTGCTCTTTTTATTCAGATCTTCTTTTATGTCCTCTAGAAATGATGTGTAAAAAATTTCCTTATATAGGTCTCACACACTTGTGATAGATTTATTCCTATAGTATATTTCCTTTTGCTATAGTATATTTAAATGAAATTTTCCAATTTATGCTGACAGTTGATTTTACTACATTGAACCTTGCTATTTCCTAATAGTTCTAACAGTCTGTAGACTTTCTTAGATTTTCTGCATAGATAATTATATCACCTTTTAATAGTTTTGTTTTTTCATTCAAACCCTACATCTTTATTTTTCTTGTCTTACTGTGGGGGCTGAGATCCTCATTACCATTCTGAGTGGAAGCAGTGACAGCAGATGTCATTGCTTTGTTCTGATTTTAAAGCAAATAATTCAGTACGGTAAATGTCCATTTATTAGGTCAAAGAAATTCTCTTCCATTCCCAGGTGGCTATCAGTTTTTATAACTACTTAGTGTTGAATTTTATCAAAGCATTTTGTTCAGCAGCTATTCTCTCTATTGCTTCTTTTGGGAGAGAGTCTACCATGGGTTTTGAATGTCCCTGCATATGCCTACTATGTATGCCAAATGGCAAGACCTAACTATCCACCAATAAATACTGAACAGTATCAGTACCTGGTTATAAAGACAAATAGGTCAAGGTGACCAGAGTGTAGCTACTGAATGGCTTCTCGCTCCCAGGGAAAGAAGGACTGGCTTGTTTCCTGCTTGCTACAAAAGGTACTGAGCTCTCAACTCTGGGTTCCTTAGCTGCAGTGTGTCCAATTGTGTACACAGCCACCATCCCTGCCTATCACATCACCCTGTGGGATTTGAGGACAGGTCTGATGCCCCTGATGACTGCTGTGCTGTAAATAAACTGTCTTTGCTCTGACCCACTGAATCTTGTTGTCTACTTTTGGCACCTATGGAGTTGTGGCAGTTGAATCCTTGACACCTTCTACAGGATTGGAATTCAATTCCCTGAAAGTTCATAAGAGATCTTTAAAAGGTTCCTTTTACAACTTCCAACACTACCACTGTGATATCAAAAAAACAAAACAGGCCGGGCACAGTGGCTCACGCCTGTAATCCTAGCACTCTGGGAGGCCGAGGTGGGTGGATCGTTTAAGCTCAGGAGTTCGAGACCAGCCTGAGCAAGAGCGAGACCCCATCTCTACTAAAAATAGAAAGAAATTATATGGACAGCTAAAAATATATATAGAAAAAAATTAGCCGGGCATGGTGGTGCATGCCTGTAGTCCCAACTACTCAGGAGGCTGAGACAGGAGGATCCCTTGAGCTCAGGAGTTTGAGGTTGCTGTGAGCTAGGCTGACGCCACGGCACTCACTCTAGCCTGGGCAACAAAGTGAGACTCTGTCTCAAAAAAAAAAAAAAAAAAAAAGCAAGGAAAAAAAAAAAACAAAACAAATAAAATTCAACAATCAGCCACATTAAATGTGTTCATCACTCTCCTCCAACCCCGCCCCGCTGCAACTAGTCTACCAGATGCTCTCTATAAGTAACCAAAGGAACAATGACTGAGGCCCTTCCAAAATTATTAATCAAAATAAAGCAACTAAGAGAATGCCTTATGATAGCAGACACTTAGTGAGGGCTCAAATATTTTCAGAAGAGTATTTCTGAAAATAATATTTCTAATTCAGCAAACTGATCTAATTTATAATTAAACAAACCTTATAATCCATACCACATATTAAGAATAACTTAATAATTAACTTATAAGAATATATCAATAGTTCAAATATTAGGAAATATATATTATCATCAATTACAAAATGTCAATAGATGTAGAACACTAATTGTCAGTGCTGTTCTATTACATAGTCACAAAAAGGATATAATGCTTCTTGCTTTCAAAATTTTAAATCCTAATATTTTGTCTATGTGCCCTGAGGTTAGACTTCAACAACAGACACCTTAGTGAGTAAAGTATCAAAGTACTTATGTCGTTATTTTGATCTTTTTACCTGTATTCAGGCTGTCGGCTTGCAGAATGATCATCTCTTGACCATCTATAACCAGATTCATCCTGTAACATAAAAAAGCTACTTAGGTATTTGTTTACATTATTTTGGGCAAGTAGTTTATATCTAACAATACTACTGGAAACTAGTATGCTACGAGGGCAAAAATACTTTTTTAAATTTCCCTAAGCTTCAAAGGCATAAAGCGGTAAAAAGATAACAGCAAGTCATCCATTTCAACAACTAAAATAACAGACTGAGAACCTATGGTACCATTTATTATTATCGAAATGCTTAAATTATTTCTTTGGTAGACTCAAACTGCCTAATCGCCAAAGATATATATGCTAACATCACAACAGTTAAGGGCTGTTTGAGGATAAAGGATAAATTTAATCAAGCATACATTTCTCAACCTTTCATTTTACTTTTCTTTCTGTCAAGTTTTCTCATCAATTTTCAGATTCAAGCCCAATGAAAAACTTGTCACTTTTCCATTTTTCTTGCTCAGGTTTTCTTTCCTCACCTTATCTCTCACTGAAAACCAAAACTGGAAACAATGTAATAAACTGTCACTTAGTGATAGGCTGTATTACAGTACTAATATAAAGTTAGCAAATTTAGAGCACTAAATTTAAAATTAATCAAAGGAAGCATATTTTGTCATCTAAGACAGACAGACACATTTGCATAAAGGAACCACATAGCAATCCACATCCAATTACTTTAAAATTATACATAGAGCAGTACAACATACAAATTATTTATAATAAGAAAAAAATGATTCTGCTAAAGTAAATATTATATTCATCTTCCTCTTTAGTATCACATGCCCTATACTTATATAAATACAATGTATCCATCATTTTCCTTTTCAACGTTAAATATAAACAAAACAAAAAGAAATTAAAAATTCAACAGCAATAATAATGTTGGATTAAATAATGTTTGCTTTATATAACTGAATTCTAGATAAGAATTAGTGTCATGAGAGTCCTAAGGATCACTGTTTGTTTGAAGGGAATTTAAAGAAAAATGTTGTATGAAGATACTAATCTTTTACTTCATAGAGTATGAAAACAAACACAGTTGGTAACAATAATAGAAAAAACCTATTGTTGAAGCACTACTATGCTACAAGTTTTTGGAAAAAATCATGTTCAGGAGGTTTCAAATACAAACTGGTCCAATGAATATGAAACTCCCCAGCCTCACAGGGTTTTCATAAAAGGGATAACAAATGTTTATGCTAAGACCAAATAGTTTTTCTCATCTGATGGCAAAATCCAATGTTTCTAGAATAGAGATAATACATAGTACATACTTTTCAATACCCAACCCCTCTTCCTAAAGGAACAGCATGACATTTCAAAACTGAATAAAATAAAAATCAATTCTATGAGAAGTGAGGAAGCAGTAACACCCCAAACTTTAGAAACAAACATGAGAAAAAACTGAGTAGTCTCATTACCACTTTGGAACTGTTAAGGGTGACTGCGATGTAGTTGTAAGAGAAATGAACTCCCATACATACCCCCCCTGAGTAAATCATCTTATCTCCAATTCTTTACAGGTAAAGCATGGAAACTAATGCTAATGGACAATGTGAGCTCAAATTTTATTACAAACAGTGTTTGAATATGTATTATTAATTATCATATTATATAGTAGGGAAGCGGGAAAAAGAGAAAAAGGTAGGAAAACAGTTTAGCAGAGGAATGTTGTAAATATGCAAACTAGGACAGAGGAGGTACATCAAGGAACAGTTTCAATGAAGTTCAATGACAGATTACTGCAACATTAAATACATATGTCTGAGTTATTAAGAATGACCAAGAGATACAAATTATAAGAGTAATAGTAGCTAACATTAAAAAAATGCTTACTATATGACAATGTTTTGAGTGCTTTCTAATCTGAATTATTATAGTAAACAGACTTTAATAACAAGTATAACAAAAATGAGACTATCAACAACTTTAACCTAACCTCACCCACAGCATTTCATCATGATGAAAATAAAGAAATTATAAGTGAGTACATCCATTCTGAGATGGTAACCACCTGCTCATCACTTGTTAAGTACCAAAGCAATAGATTACCTTTACATGGTTCTGCAAATCCCTGCCAATTTAGGGGACAAAAAAAGCAGGATAGTTGGAATTAATTTCATTTAAATAGAGCTAACCAGAGTGCTTACCCACTTTGTCCAGGACCCCAAAATTCTTGACTACTAGTTCCCATTTGACAGCTCTAACAGGCAATTCAACAGAGCATCAAGCAGCAAGTGTTTATTCAACTGCTTTCATGGCCGTCACATAATTTTTTAAAATTATTAATACACGAATCTTAAACTTATCAGAAATAACAATTAGTACATGGGGGAAATTTACATACTCCTCTGTGAGGTGGACCACTTCTTCGATCATGAGAAAAACTGCGGCCCTCGTCATATTCTCGGTAATCAACATGACTGTCATATCTATTGTAGCTTCCTTCACCAGGTCTGTCTAGCAGTGGTGGTTTCTTTGGCACAATATTAACTACTCTACGGTAGCCATCCTAAAACAGACAAAAAGAAATATATAAAAATCACTAATTTCTCTATTTGGTTTTGGAAAGGTTTTTAATAGCACAGGAGTTCTTATCCTTAATTAAATAGGAAAAATGTATAAACAAAAATGCATTAATGAAATAACATGAATATAACTAATAGTAAGGTCTTCACATGGATTAAAGGAAATCAAATTATTCAATGAAGAAAGCCAGGTGTTTAAAATAACATGCAACAACGCAAAAACCAATCATAAGTAAAAGAAACAATACAATATTATCATTTTCATAAAAAATAAACTTAAGACAGTAAGAATGTTACAGTAGCTCTATCACTAATTGCCTAAGAATTTTAGAAATAAAATTACATAAGATAGCACACATATTTGGTCTACTGTGTTTGAACTATACTATTTAGAAGAAATACAATTATTTTTACACATAAGCAACAGTAAACAGGGAGATGATACTGAGCTAGAAAGACCAAAACAAGACATTTTGCTATTTTTCCAGCAGCCCTTGGAGAGAGGAAAGCCTTTGGCTTTACAGGTTTGAATGCAAAATAAAGTACTGTAATATGTTGTAAAGGTTTTAACATTTTATCAACGGAGTGGATTTTTTCTGGGACTTGGGTAATTGGACACAGGGAGAACATCTGTCTTACATTAGTAACTGCTGTGAAATAACAAAAAATAAAAGTAGTAGAGAGCTGACAGAACATGTATCTATAAATAATCTGGTCTTGAGCATTCATGGTACATCTATCAACATTAAATGAGATACATGTTAAAGAAATTTGGAAGCTTGGTGTAAGATGTGATCAATGTGATTTGAAAAAAAAAACCAAAAAACTTACAAAACGTAAAGGCCAACATTCAGGGCTGGTTACTTTACCACCCTAAGCCTGTAAAATGGGATTAATACTAATACCTACCTCATGGAGTTTTAAGGATTAAATGAGAAATGGAACGTAAAGTATTGCATAGTGCTTGGTACACACTAAGTGCTCAAAGAAATGAGTGCTATATTGATTTCTACCTTCGCCAATCTATGAAAAAACACTAAATACCTCAAATTGTTTCCTTAAATGACTTCTTGGCATTAATGACCACAACTATTCAACTGTTATTAAATTACTATGTATCATTCAAATTTCTCAATGGGTAGGATATTTGTCAGTGGATCAGGAAAAAATAAAATCAATGGTTTATGTCTATTTGAGAACTAAAACAAACCAACTAATTTTTTCCCATGGGGATCTAAGGTGTTTCCTGCTTTACTATGTTAAATATTAAGATATATTCTATGTTTATATAAAATATGGTACACATTATACTGACTCTTTCTTCCAAAAACTACCTTTCACAGAGATTCAATCAAATCTAAGCAAATACTGAGATGCTAAAAAAAAACTTGAAATTAAAGCAAAATTAGCAACACTACAATTTATAGCATTTCTAATTCAAAATTTGTCATAAAATTAGAATGACTGACTTCTACAATTCCAAGAAACCATAAAAATCCATTCCACAATATCCTTAATTGTTTGTTTGTGTATGCATATTTGGAGGGATGATAGGGTGGGTATACATATCTATACATTTCTATGAATAGAGAGCTTATTACTTTACAAAGCAGCCTGTTCCTTTGTTCAACTGCCCCAGTTACTAGAAAGTTTTTCAGGATCATAAAATGTATACAGTAAAACTTCTAAAGAAGTAAAACTCAAATCAAATTTAGATATCTATTTTAAAAATTGCTTTACCAACTAATAACAAATGAAAACAATCACTTTAAAAATTCTTTAGTCAGCAAAAGAAAAATAAATTCCATTGACAGCTCTTGTACCTGACAATGAAGATCAAATTAGTATTTCCCTTACATTTTGAGAAAGTGTTCAAATAATATAATACATTATACTATCTCTGCTCTGTAGATGCCTAATCTTAAAGAAAACTCCCTAGCTACATGAAAAGATTTCAGGAAACAAAGATGACTGTGGCAGTCTGTAACAAAGCAAGACTGTATTCTCAAACAGTTCATGTGTTACCCAGATATACCATTCAAGGATTTCTTTTTCTTCCCAATAAAATCCATGACAAGTGGCAAAGATTTTAGTATTTCCCTTTCAAAAGTTTATGTGTTAAGAAAGTTCAAGTAGTGTTTTACATTACCTACATTGTCAGATTTAAATGGAAATACCATCACTGTTTGCAATTCTCATACAAATCTTATGTTAAGCTGTAAACATGTAATTTTCCTTTCTAAATGTACGTAAGTACACAGGTTTAAGGTACTGATATGTTTGGAACGTCCATTTTAGAAAGATCTTGAAGAAAAACACAGAAGATCATAGAAGAAAAACAAGCTGATTAGAAAAGGGGCAAAGGGGCAAAC
This sequence comes from Eulemur rufifrons, assembly GCF_041146395.1. Taxonomy (NCBI): domain Eukaryota; kingdom Metazoa; phylum Chordata; class Mammalia; order Primates; family Lemuridae; genus Eulemur; species Eulemur rufifrons. The sequence continues at coordinate 33,011,946 of NC_090998.1, read as the reverse complement.
ATTTCTCCAAAGATGACATAAAAATGGCCAATGAGTATATGAAAAGGTGCTAGACATCACTAATCATAAGGGAAATGCAAATTAAACCCACTATAAGACATCACCCCTGGCGTGGCCCGTAATGCAGGAACGAGGAAGGAACACAGAACACAGACACAAGGAGACACACACACAAAGACGGTACAAGACTGCAGTGCCTTCCTGCTGCAGCGTCTTTATTTTTAACACAGCCTGTTTGGCAACTGTCCCACTGCAATTTTCTTGTTCCCACACTGTCCCTACTCTCAGCACATCTTACTCCTTGTTGTTTTGTCTCTGGAGAGCAGATGTTTGCATCCTGAACTCTCTAGCCCCTCTTGTTTGGAGGGTCAGGGTGCCCTGGCTCGCGTGCAAGCCCACAGGCATGTTTTCGGAACAAAACAACAAGGAGATGTTCCCAGGGACGTTTCCCAGGTCCGGGCCACATATGGCCTGAAATGTCCTCTACATCTTCCCCCTTTTTTGTTTTAAGGCACAAGACGCTGTGTTCAGACATGTTGCAGCACCGCCATTATATCATGATGTTGTTGCTCCTTATTTACTCTTCTTTGGGACCATCGCCTGTAGACTATGAAAAAACAAACAACCAATAACACAATGCACAGATTGCTAGTAACTGATGTAAATCATGTTTTAAGGTGTTCAAAAGGATTTAACTGGGCGAGACCATTAGCCAGGCCTTAAAAGATCTCCGCCTCATTCATCTCAGGGAGATTGTTATGGAACGCATCAATTATTTCTCGTTCCAAATTTTGGAGATCAGAGGTCATATTGATACTGCCAGATAAGAGATTATGGAGTGAGTTACAATGCCTGCTCACATTGAAAGGAATAGGGGTAACACAAAATCGGGAGGAATTCCAATTGCAGCGAAGAAATGACTGCGTAGTCAATACTTCAATTTGGTCACCCAGCCATTGCACTGTATGTTGTAAATTCATAATTTTTTCTTCTAATCTTGTATCAATTTCATGTTGATGCTGCCATAGTCGGTGGGAGTCTTTGTGCCACCGACGAACAAAATCAGCCATTTGGATACTTTCATGCAAGGCCAAGCTAGCTGCTGCGGCGGAAACAGCAATGGCCACCAACCCTACAGCAGCGGTTACAATTAGGCCTATCGCCCTCTTGGCTCTATGTGCTAGAGCAGATACCTTGTCGAGTAGGGTAGGGAGTGTGGCGGACTCGCTCCTCGGTCTTGACAGATTCACAGGAAGCCATAGCTCAGTCCGAGCCTTTAAAATATAGACTATGCGAGTTTTTATTGAAAGACTGCCAGGAAGTGTGGTTAAGGCACGTGTGCAGAGAACAGTTGCTTTCACAATGAATACGGCTAATTGATGAATTCCAAGTGCCTTGGCCCATCAGCAAGAGAATTGGATAGGGGACACAGGCCAAGATATACATATAGAATGATTCTTACGTAAGTGGACCTGGAAAATTACTGAGTTATTACAGGACATGTTGCCTGTCTATATATTTATATGCCCTCCAGATGTAACCAGTTTTCATATATGGCCTTGAATCACAGTGGTTCCCAAAAGATGAGGTTGAGGAGGGGATAAGCCCTTATCATGCCATATAATAGTTTCATTCACCGAGGCATCTAAGGAGTTAGAGCTACGATGCCACCGAAGTGAGTGATTAAAGAATTTTTCATGAAAATTGCCATGAGGGCTCCAATCAACAATCGGTGAGGTTTTGCTTAAAAGCTTCAAAGCTTTGCCTCTGCATAGTCCACTCTATATGTTGTAAAGGAGCATCAACATGCGGCACAGCACATATGGGCAAGGGTGACTGGCCCTCAGTCAGATTAGATTTTTCTTGGAGGCCTTTTATGGATAACAGAACCGTAAAGGCCGCAAAAGAGGAGGTATCATACTGTAGCCTCCAGGCTTCATGGGAAATAGGCAGACAAGGCCCAAGACCAAAGCAGATAGGATGTCCTTTCACACTTACAGATTAATTGGAGATTAGCCTTCTTTCCTCGTTGTTATGTAAAGAATGAGTTTGATAGGGAGCAGGCATCCAGCTGGAATCATTGGTGTACACCATGACTTTCGGGTCACCCCATGCTACAGCTTTGAATAAAGGGGGATATGGGACATAGGTCCAATAGATATAAGTAGAAGAAGGACACACGCAGCCTACCTGACAAGAAACAATGGTGAGCATTGCCAGAAAAAGAGTACCAGGGTTGCGTGGCTGTTGAGCGCGCATTACCACATTTTCAGCCTCCTGAGTAAGCTTCTTAAGCTGTCCCCAAGTTGGTGGTGTGGCCCAAGTCATGGCCACCATGTAGGTCCTACTGTGAATGGTCAAGTTCTAGAATTCCTTGAGAAAGTCCTCGGTCCGCCTTCGCTTGGCCATCATATCGCTTAAGACAGCGCATTGGTACCCACTCACAACCGTTATCTGTGGAAACGTAAGCATAGCCCCGACCCCACTGTAGTACCACCTCCTCCCTCCAATCACCAAGAGATAAATGGACATAGACAGGATCAGGAGAAGAAGGAGTTACAGGTTTGGCGGGGGTGAAATGACGCTCTGCAACAGAGGTTTCCAATGCCTGCCAATGATTTAAAAAATTTAATGTGAAAAGGGCTAGAAGAAGGTGATGATGAGGTGACTCCGGAGTTCCCCCTTTTTGTTTTAAAAGTTGAAGTTTTAAGGTACGGTTGGTACGTTTAATAATAGCTTGGCCTTGACTATTAAAGGGTATGCCGGTAACATGATGGACGGAATACAGGCGAAGGAAATTAGCCAATTTGTGAGAGGTATAGGCCGGGGCGTTGTCAGTTGTAACAGTATGTGGGAGGCCCATAACAGCAAAACACGAATGTAGATGGGTAATAACTGTATCAGTTTTTTCAGAACTCTGAGCTGTGGCCCATTGAAAATGAGAACAAGTATCAATAGTATGGTGAATATAGCGAAGACGGCCGAAGGATGAAAAATAGGTAACATCCATTTGTCAAATCTGATTGTGCTGAATCCCCCGGGGATTATAACCTGGTAAAACAGAAGGAAGATTAATACGGGCACAAGCAGAACACAAGTGGACAATCTGCCTGGCTTGCTCATGAGTGACAGAGAAACGATGCTGTGGCCCTTTAGCATTAGTATGGTGCAAGGCATGTTTGGCACGTGCCTGTTGAACAGAAGCAGTTAGTAAGGAGTCAATAGTAGTGCTGCCCAGGGTAAGAGGGCCAGGAAGGCCAGAATGGGAACGGATATGAGCAATGTAAAGAGGGACTGAACGAGACCGAAGGAGAGTATGGAGATATGAAAAAAGCTTCTGTAAGGAAGAGTGAGGGTTAAGAGGTAGAGACGCGGTGGGGAGTTGAGATGTAACATAAACAGCGTATTGAGAGTCACTGAGAATATTTAAGGCTGTCTTGAGGAAAATCCTGCAAAACCAAGCAAATAGCATATAATTTACTCTGGTGGACTGAAGAGAAAGGGGAAGAGACAACTTTTTGTGCAATTGAACTCTAGTACCCTGTTTTAGAGGAGCTGGATGCATCAGTGAAAAATGTAGGGCCTGAGACAAGCTGCGACGCAATATTAGAAATAGGAAGAACAGAATGAGTTTGAAGAAAAGAGAATAGTTTATGAGCTGGATAATGATTATCAAATTGACCGACAAAGTTGGCACAGGCTATTTGCCAGGCAGATGAAAATCTGAAATTTGCCTGTATATCCTTGGATGTTAATTTAGTAACAATACAACAAGGATCCCGGCCAGAAAGTTGTCTATAGCGTCGTCAGCCTCGAATGATCAAAGAAGCAAGTTTATCCAAATAGGCAGTCAGTTTCTTGTTCTGTTGACTGGGTAAAAACAACCATTTAAGAATGCCATTTTCTTGACCCAAACATCCAGAAGGTGAATGGCGTGTATGAAATACATAAAAAACTACAGAGCGGGAAAGATCAAGGAATGTTAATGTTTCAGAGGTGAGTCGCTGTTCCACAAACTGCAACTCCTTTTCTGCTTGTGGGGTAAGGGTACGAGGGCTAGTCAAGGAACTATCACCTTCTAAGGTAGAAAATAAATGCTGCAGGGCATAGGTGGGAATGCCTAAAGTTGGGCAGAGCCAATTAATGTCTCCCAAAAGTTTTTGAAAATCATTTAAAGTCTTCAAATTGTCCCTGCAAATTTGTAATTTTGGGGGTCGAATCTGCATTTCTGATAGGCAAGAGCCGAGATAGTCGATAGGCAGGTTAGCTTGAATCTTTTTTGGTGCTAGAACTAAATTATAAGAAGTTAGTTGTTGTTGGAGATCAGAAAAAGCGGCATCTCGTTCAGCCGCAGTAGGAGCTGTTAAAAGAATATTATCCATATAATGATACAACATAATAGCAGGATGTTGCAGATGCACTGAGTTTACAGCGTTATCAACAAATTCCTGGCAGAGAGCAGGGTTATTCAACATGCCTTGGGGCAAAACCCGCCACTGATACCGTTCCCTAGGACGGCCATTGTATTTTGGCATGGTAAAGGCAAACCTTATCACAGGGTTGAAGAGGTATAGAGAAAAAACAGTCTTTTAAATCTATGACTAGTATTGACCATCCTCTAGGTATCATAGAAAGAAGGGGCAAATCAGGCTGCAAAGGACCCATAGGTTGGACATATTTATTGATTCCTCGCAGGTCCATCAAGAAGTGCCATTTACCTGACTTCTTTCTGATGACAAAAACAGGAGAATTCCAGGGGGAAGTAAACTGTTCAATATGACCAGTAGCGAGAAGTTCAGAAACCAACACTTTTAAGGCCTCGAGCTTCTCAAGGGGTAGCGGCCACTGCTTAGTCCACACAGGAGTATCTGTTCTCCAGTGTAAGGTCAGAGCTCGAGGAACATCCCGAGCCGTGGCAATTAGTTTAAAGAAGTAGAAGAATCTGCAGGAGGCAGGGGGTTATACCCCATTTTAAGCATCATGTTTTTAACATTAGGATTAAGGTGAGGGATAGATAAGAATGCTCCAAATTGATGAAGGTGGTCCCTGTCCCATACGTTAATGGCAATGTCAACAATATAAAACGACAAGGAGGCTTGTTGCCTGTCAGGGCCTAAGCATTCCAAGGCATTATTGCTGCGGTAAACACACTGGGCTTGGCCTAAGCCAGATAAGACTGTAGGGACAATGGCTTTGGGCCAATCAGAAGGCCATTGAGAGAGGCTGATGATGGAAACATCAGCACCAGTATCCACCAAACCTTCAAATTGGCGACCAGCGATAGTCAATGTGAAAACGGGGCGAGCATCTTGAATTAGGGTCTCCCAAAAAACCTTATTACCTGTGCTCCCAAAGCCATCGGTTCTTTTAACATTACGTGTGGCAAAAGGAGTGTAGGCCAGTATAAGTAATTGAGTTATACAATCTCCAGTGTATATCTGAGTCGTATGAGAAACTGAAACCATAATTTGTATCTCCCCAGTATAATCTGAATCAATGATTCCCAAATGAACAAAAATACCTTTAATAGTACTGCTGCTATGACCAATGATCAAACCCACTTTGCCTTCTGGAAGAGGACCGTATACCTGGGTGGATAATTGGCGGCTGCACTCCCAGAGGTAGCAGCATATAATTGTGTCACTTTTAGAGACTGGCTTGCTGATGAGCAAGGCCATTGCTCACCAGGTATTGTTGTTTGGGGGGCTCCAGGGTTGAGGGCCCCTCGGGCTGTTTCCCAACTGTTGATTTTTGTTTAGAGGTGGTAAAGGATTCCCATTTCTGTCAGTCTTAGATGGACACTCACTAGCCCAGTGAGGCCCTTTTCCACAATGGGTACAAAGGCCTGGAGGCCCAGATCTCGAAGCCTCAGTGGCTGAGTTCCATTCTTTTTCCTACATTCCTTACGCAAGTGACCGGGCTTGCCACAATTGCAACAGAGCAGGCGATTAGCCCCTTTTTGAATAGCTCCAGCTAGAAGGGAGGCATGACAAGCAGAGCCACCAACCCCAGCACAGGCTTGTACATACTCATCTAATGTAGAGCCACCGGCCTTTAAAGGGCATAGAACCTTTTGACAATCTGGGTTGGCTTTTCAAAAGCTAAAGATTGTAGGATAATGGAGGCTGCTTCAGAAGTTCCCAACCCACATAAAACCGCTTCTTTCAAGCGAGACAGAAAATCAGTATAAGGTTCTATGGGATCCTGCAAGGTCTTCACAAAGGATGGTGCAGACTGACCTGAAGTCTCGATTTTTCTCCAGGCTTTGAGAAAGATCAGTTTCACTTGTATTAAACATGGGTTGGTCAACGCTGCCTGTGCGGCCAAAATAGCATATTGTCCTGACTCCGTGGGTTCATCTTTAGTAGGCCCAGGGGGCTGTCGCTGGACATTCAGGCGTGCCTGTGTCCGTGCCTCCTCTGCCCACCAGCTATGCAGCTGTTAACCACTGAGGGCCTTCTAAGGATGTTTTACCAATATTCTCCCAGTCCAAGGGTATAAGAGTATTTTCATTAGAAAAGGCGTCCAGAAGACCATGAACAAAAGGGGACTGTGGACCATAAGCTCGGACGGCCTGTTGCAAATCCTTCAGGAATTTATATTGAAGGGCATGATAAGTAACATTCTGTCCTCCATTCGGAAACTGTTGATTAGGACCAAAGGCCTCCCACCTTATAGGAAAGGCAAAAGTAGCAGGGGGATTATCATCAAAATCAGGAGGCAAAGGAAACTCATCATCTGGGCCATTAGGGCTATTAGGAATCTGAAAAGAAGATCCGGCTAATGGGACTGGCCGGTGCAAAGAGACAGGAAAGAGACAGGATAAGCCACAGGCGCTATGGGGCTGTGGGGCTAGTAATAATAGAGGGTAAACACTTCTTTAATAGCGTAAGAAGTCCTGCTATTTCAGTGTTAGAGGACAGGGAATTAACCTTCTCCTGGCTATTCATCAGAGGAGTCACCTCTGGGATCTCCTCAGGGGGAGGGGGATCATGATCATCCAGTTCCTCCCCATTCTGCGACTCAGCTTTCTCAGAGTCTGTTTCCAATAACTGTAGCACTTGAGTTATGGCACTACAAACAGTCCAAATTTTTAAATTAATCGTGTCACCTCGTTGGTGGGCTACATGAAAAGCCTTAACAACCTGTTGCCAGCTGTGTAAATTTAACTGAACTTGGGACTGAAACTGAAACCAATAACAATGTTGCTGCACCAAGCCAAACAATTGCTTCAAAGTAGTCTCTTTAACTTCCACTCCCATCGAATGTAAAGGTCCCTGGACCAACTTTCGATATTCTCGTTCAGCAGCTGAAGGGGAATTCCCCATAATGCCAGAGGTCCTCTGTTGGTTGCCACTTACCACTTGCCAAAGAGGTCCCCCTCTGGTTCCTCGGTCCCGAATGACGCAGACCCTGCTCGTTGCGCCACTTGGCGTGGCCCGTAATGCAGGAACGAGGAATGAACACAGAACACAGACACAAGGAGACACACACACACAAAGACGGTACAAGACTGCAGTGTCTTCCTGCTGCAGCGTCTTTATTTTTAACACAGCCTGTTTGGAAACTGTCCCACTGCAATTTTCTTGTTCCCACACTGTCCCTACTCTCAGCACGTCTTACTCCTTGTTGTTTTGTCTCCGGAGAGCAGATGTTTGCATCCTGAACTCTCTAGCCACTGCTGTTTGCAGGGTCAGGGCGCCCTGGCTCGCGTGCAAGCCCACAGGCATGTTTTCGGAACAAAACAACAAGGAGACATTCCCAGGGACGTTTTCCAGGTCTGGGCCACATATGGCCCGAAATGTCCTCTACACACCCCACCCCGCAAAGGACAGGTAAGATCAAAAAGACAAGAGATAAATGTTGGTAAGGGTGTGAAGGAAACCGAACCCTAGTACACTGTTTTTGGGCATGCAGATTGGCACAGCCATTATGAAAAACAGTATGAAGGTTTCTAAAGAAATTAAAAATAGAACTATCAGATGACCCTGCAATCCCTCTTCTGGGTACCCTGTCTACTCAAAAGAGATGAAATCACCATCTAGTAAAGATATCTGCAGTCCCATGTTCACTGAAGCATTACTCACAATAGCCAACATATGAAAACAACCTAAATGTCCATCAACAAACAAATGGATAAAGAAAATGCAGTATATAAATATACAATGGAATATTATTCAGCTTTTTAAAAAGGAGATCCTGCCATTTGCCACAACATGGATGGATCTGGAGGACATTATTCTAAGTGAAATAAGCCAGACACAAAAAGAAAAAATATTACATTATCTCAATTATATGTGAAATTAAAAAAAAAAAAAGGCTCAAATACAGAGAGAATGAAATAGTGGTTACCACAGTAGGGGGATAGAGAGAACAAATAGGGAGATGTAGGTCAAAGGATACAAAATAGCAGATATGTAGGATGAACAAGTTTAGAGAGCTAATGTACAACATGAGGACCAAAGTTAATAAAATTCTGTTGTATTAGAAATTTTTGTTAAATAAGATTTTAGCTGCTTTTATCACACAAAAAAGTAGCTATGTGAGATGTTGGATGTGTTAATCTCCTTCACTATAGTAACCTCTGTACTATCAATATATACCTATATATCTATATGTATCCCATAACATCATGTTGTAAACCTCAAATATACGCAATAAAATTTATTTTACAAATAAATAACTAAAAATGTTAAAATGGAAGGAAACAAGAGAAATATCTTGGAAAACAATGACACCATCATATACAAACCAGAAATAAAAATTATGACTTATAAGGAGTATCTTAAAAGGTTAAGGATAACACGGTCATTTATAGTTAATTAGAAAACAGAGTTGCAACATTACTTCAAATGAAGACATTTCAAATCTTGAGTTTAGATACAAAATTTCAATTTACCTCAATTATATCAATCTTCAATTCTTCTGTTCGTTACATATATCTACATATTAATGTATATGTACACGTTAATTAATGATTAAATAAATATCACTATTAGTTAAAAAGATCAGAATTTTCTCTGGGTTACTAAAATTCCCAAAAAATATGCACAGAACTTACTGGACTTGCTACTTTAAAGTTAGTATTAATGGTATGATCAATCAGATCAAAACCAAGAAGTTTATGTAGTTTATTTAAAAGTCTATTTTACTTAATCATTTATCTACTCTGGCAGAATGTAGAAACAAAAAGCTTGCCCATAAACTTAAGTACTTTTTTGGAACGTTACTTCTATAAAATTTAAACTTTCACATGTGTCATTATTTTAGCGGTGAGACAATTACTACCACAAGGCCCTTCAAATTTGTGAAATAAGAATTATTTCAGTTTATAGGAGCGCCAAAGGCTTGTAGAGGGAGGAAAAAAAGAATTATTCAGTTTGCTTATGCTAATTAAAAGCTGATTGTAATAAAATATCCAATTAGTTTTACAATTTAGAAATCTGAAATGGTGACTACGTTTTGTTAGAAAATAGCTATTTCTTCATTTGCTATACATTCCAATTTAATTTAACTCTTGTTATGAGAAATGCTTTCATTTTAGTAAGTAAAGAATGAAGTTGATAGTTTTTGTTTGATTCAATATATAAATCTATGTCAAATTTTTCCCACTGATGTTAAATCTCATAATTAACTAGAAATAAATTATGTGGATTACTGTTTCTTTAAAAACATTTCTTTTCTACTATGTTATTAAAATATATTTGGCACTCATTTTAACACAAAAACATTGAAAATAAAAATGTTAATACATAAGCCCTTCCCCTTAAGCATCTTTATCTTTTAGAGATATATTCTGAAATATTTATTTCCATTTGAAATATGGTATCATGGATTTACTTCAAAATAATTCGGGACAGAGGAAAGTGGTGGAGGCATAGACAAGACAAAATCGGCCATGAGTTGATAATTGCTGCTTAGATGATTTCTCACTTAGGAGCTGATTATATTGTCTATTTTTATATACTTAATTTTTTCCCTTATAAAATTTCAAAAACAACTAAAGCACACTAACCTATCAGCAAAATAACTAAGTGCAACAGCACAGGTAAATAGTCAACACCATTACTTCCTATCACAATCAACTTACAATATGAATGTAAACCTACAGAAACCTTACTGGTCTTATTCACCACTCTATTCCCAGCACTTGGAGCAGCACTTGGCATACAGTAAACACCACATGTATAAAATATATTTTACCTTACCATCTCAATTTTATTTTACTTTTGGCATCACATGCTTTTTACTACTAGGAAAGTACCATACAAACCATTATCTAACTAAAAAATTCTATTACACAGGCTGGCAGACTTTTGCTTTCATAAGCCTGTGGTTTCCCAACTCTAATCCCTCAAATTCTATGACAAGCATTTTTATTGCAGCACTTATTAGTCTAATTCACCTGCTGATTCTTCAATGAAATATTGTTGTTTCTGGGTCATTCCAATGGCTTTTGGGGACAGTGGGTCAAAATAATGGAAATTGGTACTGACCCAGAAAACTGAGATACATTGTTACAGAATGTAGGCAAGAATTCATCATACTTCTTCTGAAAATAGCGACAACAAAAAGGTTAAGTTCTTGCAATTCTATCAGACAAGAAAGTAAAACACCTCCCAGGGCAGCTCTACACAAGGGAACATTACCAAATCAAAACTCAGCAAACACTTTTACATTTCACATATGTACTTTTCCCATTTTAAAAGACACTGTAAAAAAATTCACTCTAGCTAATGATATGCATGCTTAAGTAGTTAATGGGAAGGATACTGTTGTCCACAATTTACTTTGAAATGCATCCAAAAAATTAGATGGATTAACAAAATGAATAAATAAATGATAAAGCAAGTTTAGTAAAATGTTAATAGTTGAACGTAAGTGGTGAGTATATGGATATTCACTGTAAAATTCTTTCACCTGTATGTTTGAAAACCATCATAATAAAATACTGGGAAAAGTTGTACTTACATGGGTAAATTTACATGAATATTGTATAAAACAATAAACTGTGAGGTATAAAAAGAATAGAAATTAAAATATGCATAACAAGATTTTGAATAAGTAGTTCATGAAATAAGAGTAGAAAGAAAAGCAGTATTTCAACGTTAATATATATATATTTTTTGAAACAGGATTTCACTCTGTTGCCCAGGCTAGAATGCAGTGGCGCCATCATAGCTCACTGCAACTTCAAATTCCTGGGCTCAAGCAACCCTTCTCCCTCGGACTCCCTAGTAGCTGGGACTACAGGTGCACACCACCACCCCCAGCTAATTCTTCTATTTTTTTGTAGAGAGGAGGTCTCACTCTTGCTCCTGGCCTAAAGCAATCCTCCCACCTCAGCCTCCCAAAGTGCTAGGATTATAGGCATGAGCACACCCAGCATGAAGGCAGTGGAATGATCGTAGCTCACTGCAACCTCAAACTGCTGGGCTCAAGCAATCCTCCTGCCTCAGACTTCCAAGTAGCTAGAACTACAGATGCACACCACCACATCCAGCTAATTTTTTTTTTTTTTTTTTTTTGGTAAAGATGGAGTCTCGCTATGTTGCCCAAGCTGGTCACTCTTACTCCTAGGCTCAAGCAATCCTCTCACCTCAGCCTCCCAAAAAGTGCTAGGATTTCAGGCATTAGCCACCATGCCTAGCCAAGTTTTATATTAATATTTAGAAAAAAACAATCTTCTGCCTTTTCAAAACTTTAAACTTTTTATTGAGGTATGACATACATACAAAAAAAATGTACAATCACAAATGTACTGCTGGGTAAATTTTCACAAGGCAAATAAATATGCTGTGTAAGTACAACCCAGATTAAGAAACTGAACATTCCCAGCACAGCAAAACCGTTCCGTATGCTGTCTCCCAGGCACTACCTTCTCCTCCCAAAAGTAACCACCTTCCTTACTAGTTTTGCCTATTTAGGAACTTTTATATAAAAGGAAACATACAAGATATACTCTTGTGACTGGCTTCTTTCTTTCAATATTATGTTTGTGAGGTTCACCCATGTTGTTGCTTCTGGCAGTAGTCTGTTTATTCTCATTGCTGTATAATTTGCACAATTTATCAACTCTACTGTCAGACATTTGGCTTGTTGCCAGTTTGAAGCTCTTATAATTAATGATGCTTATGAGATTCTTATACAAGTCAATGAGATAAGCCAGTATGGTTTTCAAAATAACGTTAGATGATCTCAGATTTATAAGCAAATATTTTTAAACTTCTAATAAATTATGTTTTTATTAGCTCCAAAGACAGAAGTTATAACTTTATTTATGTTTCTAGTTTTAGTATCAAACATTTTAACTGAAAGATTCAGTGGGTCCATTAAATCAGACGTAAATATAATATTACTTTTTTCAACTACACATAGGCAACAAATAACAGTAATAACTTTATCTGTGACTTGTCACCAACATAAGTCAGATATTTTCATATAATGTTACAGCTGTTACAGATATCTCAAAATATCATTTATATTCATCACCACTTTGAAATTATAACAGTGAAACCCCCCATCACTAGCTCTTGATATTCAGTGATCTACTAGAGAAATACATTCTGCTATAATACAAATTTGGGTTTTACTAGTTTGATAATTATATTTAAATGTAAGTGGTCTCTTTTTAATTTGTGTATTTTATTTATAGATTTAAAAATGTTGCCTTTCTTCTTTGCTGGGCGCCGTGGCTCACACCTGTAATCCTAGCACTCTGCGAGGCCGAGGCGGGTGGATCGCTCAGGGTCAGGAGTTCGAGACCAGCCTGAGCAAGAGTGAGACCCTGTCTCTACTAAAAATAGAAAGAAATTATCTGGCCAACTAAAATATATATAGAAAAAAATTAGCTGGGCATGGTGGCGCATGCCTGTAGTCCCAGCTACTCGGGAGGCTGAGGCAGTAGGATCACTTAAGCCCAGGAGTTTGAGGTTGCTGTGAGCTAGGCTGACGCCATGGCACTCACTCTAGCCCGGGCAACAAAGCAAGACTCTGTCTCAAAAAAAAAAAAAAAAAAAAAAATAAAATGTTATTCTGAGAAAGGATCCAGAGGCTTCACCAGACTGCTAAAGGAATCCATGGTACAAAAAAAGTTAAGAATCTACACTTTATTTAACTAAAATGTAGGTGTGACATAGAAGGCAAAGGGATAATTCCCAAAAGCCATCTAACGAGCATAATGTATTGAGGGGAAGAGAAAGCTTCAAATTACAAACCAAAATAAGGCCAAGTTCACCAGAAAAAAAAAAAAAGTTTTCTGAGTCTTGGGGAGGAATGATATGGGAATACAGAAGGATTCTTAAACTAGGAGATTGACTGGCAGAGTGAACAAACAAATCTAATGGAATTAAAAGAAGAAATGGGAGAGGAATGAATGTACAAGGTCTAGGCAGGTTTTGTGCTCTCAAAACTTACAGTGAGATTTACCTTTAGGCATTTAAGAGACAGTTAAGCACACTTAGTCTCATTTTAAGGATACTTGTGGTATAAAACCTATCTCCCTTCCTGCTTGCTGCTAATGAAATTATTTTATAAGGGAAAAAAGCCTCTGTTTTATATTTATACACACATACAAATGGTATTAAATGAAAACATTTGGTTTTGTTTAGATTTTTCTCCAATATACTCATTTATTGAGGACTTCTATCACCTATCATCTTTATCTCAACTCCTATCATCATCAGTGACTTCAATCTTCATCTACATCTGTATTTCTTAACTCTGCTTGTAAGATTCACCCAGTGAACTTTTAAACAATACTGATGTTCAGATCTCACCCACAGAGACGATGATTTAATTATCTGGGAAGGGGCCCATACAATGGTATTGAAGAGCTCTCTAGGAGATTTTAACATGCAGCTAGAATTAAGAGCCTCTAATCCAAATCACCGAGCCAAAATTTAGCCTCAACATTTTCTTCTCTCAACTCCAATAACTTAACAAGTCTTTCTTCCCACCACCCCACACAGAACTTCACCCAGAACTGTTCCATCTTGGAAACTCCACACTCTAAAATACCAATTGCCTTTCTTTCTGCCACACCATGGTCTTCAACCTCACTAAGCCTTTCCTGTCCCTTAACTCCTCACTTCTTTCAACCTACTATCCCTCTCACAGGCCTCACTCCCTTTCTTAATCAGCCCATACCACAAAGTACATTACCCCAATAATTTTCTGGATCAGTATCCTCAAAAATTCTCATCTCTCTGGCTCCACCACTCCTCTTATGATCTTAAATCAATACAACAATCTGCTTTCCCCACACCCAAAGTAATAAAGTATACAATCCTGCACACTGGTGCCCCATTGATGGCATAACCACACAAAAATTCTTTTAAGTATCGTTGAAACTCAGTATTTAAAATGCCTGATAGGATATATCCTTGGTAGGGTAGAGGAGTTCTTAAAATATACAGAAAAAAGACATCCCTTTTCCCATCCTTGCATTACTTCTACATCATATTTACCTATATCATTTGTTTATTTTTCCAAGTAAACTACAGAATAATTTTACCAAATTAAAAATAAAAATAAAAACATTAGGCTTTTGGTTAGAAACATAAAGTCTACAAATTAACCTGGAAAGAAATGACATAAAGTAACAATTAAATCTGCTTATCCTGAAATATAGTGGGCCTCTTCATTTTTTCCATTTTAAATCAACTTCAACTTGAGCTGTTATGTAGGCCAATGACAACCCTGAAGATGACTCTACCCACCTATGTGGATTGTAGGATTAAATAACATACAAGTAAAAAACTACTAACAAATAAACAAATATTGTGCCCTCTGATGGTATACAATGAATCCATAATATAGCCATGTATACCACACAACACCAATCCCATGGTGCTTAGAATGGGCCTGTGCCAAAGTTTAAGTTAACAGCTTCTTGACCTTCCCCAAACCCTCCCTTAGGCCTCCATAGAGGATTCTGGGGACAGAGTGCACATATTCATTCAATAAATATTGAGCTCCTATTATGTTAGACATCAGATACAGTGCTGGGAATAGTAAACAAAACAGCGAGCTCCTTGGGCTTAGAAAAGGCTTGGCTCAAAATTCCTAACTCCCAGAGCAACAAAGAGATGAGCAGTGCTGCCTGCAGTGGAGCCCCCAGGCATTCTTACCAGCCAGACTGCCTGACAGGGTAGCACACCAGTAGGAAACCTAACTAGGGATATTGACATGTTTCTGCTCTAGGAAGAGCATTATCCTCTTCTAAAAAGAAACCCTACTTTTAGAATTTCATATATTCAATTTGCAAATATTTTCAGGAATATAGAAAAATAAGTGAATAAGTTGGAGCAAGTGCTCAAATACTGCTTTGTTAACTGATAATATGACCTTTATAAAACGTACTATTTTCTTCACAAATTAAATATAAACCCTTAATTTTAGAAATTTAAAGAAATATAAATAATAGATTTTCCACTTAAAATGTTGCTACTTATTTTTGAACTTCTAAAGGATAAGTTTGATCTATTTTTGAACCTAGACTGGTAAATTTCTGGCACTTGAAGATCTGGTGTAGCAAATTACTTAGACATTAGGTTTTGAATTATTCCATATGTAGAAGTAACTTACACTGGGGTGACTTCGAGCAGGTACTCGTTCTCTTGGAAGTCTTTCATAGTCATATCGTCCCTCAGACCACATTTCATCTCTTCTATGAGCCACTAAAGAAGAAAACAGAAATAGAAGAATTATGGTTTTTATGTTATTAGGAAGTGATAGAAAAGATAAGGAAGGATTAAATTATTCTCCAACACATACATTTTCCAGGATCTTAAGGGAAAAAAAAAATGTAAGTGACCAAAATGGGAAAAAAAAAAAAGAGTAGTTAAGGCAATGTTTCTTCCAAACAATGAGATTTTCTTTCAAAAAAAAAAAAAAAGAGAAAAATAGAAAGCCCTACCTTCCATTTCCAAAGCTATTTAAAGCTTCAAAGAGATTATTCCCACCAATTATGGGAGGAAGATCCATAGACCACAAATACTTCTTCATTCTCATATAGTAAGAAGTAGAAAAGATTCATTTTAATGAATAGTTTAAAAGACTAATCCACAAAGCTACTCCTATTTCCTGGTGAATGGTTTGTATAACATTAGTTTTTTGCTTTTTTACATTCTTAAAGTTTACATCTTCTCTCTCTGTGTTCAACGAAGTGGTTTTAACTGAAAAGTGTTAAATGAACAATCCTGTAAAAACACACTCAATCCCTGAAACCACTCCTGATTTTGTTTTTAATGCTATGAATTTATTTTATTGCAAAGGCACGCTTACAAAATTTGTAATTAAAAGTTCTATCAGCATTTTTCAGGTTGGGGATGCAGAAAGGAGGGTATATTCTTCTCATAAAAGTAAAAAGTGATTCCTACTTTGAGAACTGACACATTCTGGGTAGAGGGTGAATGAAGTGCATTACATAGTCCATGGGTACATAGCTGTAAGAACAGATGAAGATAGAAACCAAACAGGCAGAAAACAAGGTAAATAAGGCAAATAGAGAAGATAATAGCCAAGCGCAGTGGCTCACTCCTGTAATCCCACCACTCTGGGATGCCAAAGCAGGGGAGGATCACTTGAGGTCAGGAGTTTGAGACCAGCCTGAACAAGAGGGAGACACTGTCTCTATTAAAAAAAAAAAAAAGAGAGAGAGAGAGAGAGAGAAGATGAAAATAAAGTACAAGAAAACAAACCATTTATATGGAATGATGATACACTGAATTACCAATTGTCAAACTTTTTCTGTAAGGGACCAGACAAATATTTTTGGCCTTTTGGGTCACAGATCTCTTTTACAACTACTCAATTCTACAGCCATAGGCAATACACATAAATGTATGGGTGTGTCAATTTTATTTACAAAAACAGGCTAGCTGCCAGCAGATAGTAGCCTGACAACCTTTGGAGTAGATGACAAATGGTTAACAGGGCAGAACCAAGAGAAAGTGAAGTTACCATGGAGCAGGTTCTGAGTGCCAAGAACTGTGAACCATCCAGTGTGTAATGAGCAAGAAGTAAAAATGGTCCAGGTACTAAGTTAGGGCCTTTTAGTACATAGAAAGGATGGCAACAAGTCTAGATGCACAAATATGTGAAGAAGGAAAACATTTCAAAAAGACATATGTCAAAAGATTTTTGTCACTCCTCATAATGCAATACTAAGGAAGTTTGGGGCAGGGACAGGGAAGATGTATATCCCATTTTGGCAGTATAGAATAGCTACAGAATTCTAATAATTTCATTAGTTTAGGTTAAGGAAAAAACAAAGGCTGGAAGATGAGAGCAATATTTTTTTGACAGTATTATAGTAAAGCAATCTTAATTTTCTCTGTTAAAACATGCCTATAAGATTTTCTATTAATAATACATATAGATTCAATAAAATAAACTAACCAAAGATGCCTAGGAAAATCTTACTTTTGTTAAGTTAAAAACTAGCTTTTAATATTATGAATAAATCAAACTGAATTTTCAGTCTAAAATCAGACATCGCAACAATGTATAATTCATCTTCTTCTGAGGTTCCAGGTTAAAAGTTTATTTTAATAATTAATAAAGAAGAAAAAAAAGAAAAAAACAATGTGTAATTCAAAGCAACCAGTTTTTCAGGTCCAGGAATTGATGGAAGCTTAAAGAGAAAAGAAATTGTCAACATTATTCCTCTTCTCCCACCTTCACTGAACCCACCAAAGGTTTCCATTTAATGAATTAGATTTTATCCTATTTAATATACAGTACAGAGTAATAGTAACAGCAATGAATTAAAATCAAGTCAATGGAAGCTAGATGCTGGATCCAGTGGCGCATGCCTGCAGTCCTAACTACTTAGGAAGCTGAGGAGGGAAGATCGCTTGACCCAGGAGTTCGAGGACAACCTGGCCAACAATAGTGAGACCCCATCTCTAAAAAATAAATTAATTTAATTTAATTTAATAAAGTCCAAGGGAAAAAAAATCAACAACCGCCAAAAGACATATAAGCGGGCAGTTCACACAAAAGGAAATACGAATGGCTCTTATTATAAAATCCTTTGAAAAGATACTCAACTGCCTTCAAAATAAGATGAAAACCAAAGTTATAATGAACGGTGCACTAATTTTCACCCAAAAGCTCTGCCAAAACCAAACTGCTTTGATAAGATTATGGAAAGCAATACTTAACATATGTTAATGAAGTATAATTTAGTACAGACTGGGAACAATTTGGCAATATCTATTAAAATTTTTAAATGTACATATGCTTTGACCTAGCAATTCTGCTTCTAGGTAAACTTGTACACTTGACACAGCAAAGACTGAAAGCAACTTAAAATATCTGTCAAGAGAGTACAGATTAAATAAATTGTTGTACATTCATATAAAGGAATATTATGCAAACTATTTCACAGAAAAGGAACTCCATATGTAACAATATGAGAAGATTGCCAAGATACACTGCTAAGCAAAGAAAAGCACAGGGCAGGTTAAAACGCAGAGTATGCTACCACTTTGTGGAAAATAAAAGAGCAGGGTATGACCGTATATGCATATGCACAGACTACTTCTAAGAGCAATAGCAAGAGAAAGCAATAGTGACTACCTCTTGGGAGGACTCTGGGGCATAGGAGGATGAATATTTTACTAAATAATGGTTTATATATTCTATTATGTATTATAAAAATATCTAACTTTTTAAAATTCCTGAAAATCACTCAATAAACATACCATGTCAAGGAATGGTAAAATGATAAATATAAATTAGTAAACTGAAGGAGAACATAAGTAAAATTAAGATAAATATGGACACGCTTGAAGCTCTGCCTCAGGTGGAGCAAGGGCAATATACATTACCTAAACAACATTCGTATCCCCATAATATGATGAAATAAAAAAAAATTAAAAAAAAAAAAAGAAAAAACACTATTAAAGAGTCTAAAGAAATACTACATTTTTTTTACTTTTTGGGGGGGACAGAGTCTTACTCTGTTGCCATGGCATCAGCCTAGCTCACAGCAATCTCAAACTCCTGGGCTCAAGCAATCCTTCTGTCTCAGCCTCCCGAGTAGCTGGGACTACAGGCATGTGCCACCACGCCCGGATAATTTTTTCTACATATTTTTAGTTGTCCTGCTAATTTCTTTCTATTTTTAGTAGCAATGGGGTCTCACTCTCTTGCTCAGGCTGGTCTGGGACTCCTGACCTCGAGCGATCCTTCCGCCTCGGCCTTCCAGAGTGCTAGGATTACTTACAAGCATGAGGATTACTTACAAGTGTAAGCCACCGTGCCTGGCCACTACATAATTTCTTAACTAGTTATAATATTGAAATTTACTGGCTTCCCACAAAAAAAGTAACCACAACTGCTATACTAAATATTACTATACTTACTTACTCAAGTCCTTTCAGGAACTAAATTTAAAGTTTTCAACAATTTCCTGGGGGGAGGGGGTGTGCAGGGAATACAGACATAAAGATTTGTGTCTGTGTAAACCAACCAACAGAGAAAAATAAACCTTCACTATTTGTACAAATAAAACTTTCAAAATAAAAAATTATAGGCATTAATAAGCCAAACTCCCTTCAAACATACTTTTGAAAATAGAAGATATTATTTTGACCACCAAAAGCCAACCAAGTTTCGTAAGAATAACAAAATTATGACAAGAGAATTTCAGTCCTAATTTTTTGCCTGTTGAGAGCTGGGCAGGTCATCCCTCCTCTTATCCTTATATCTGAGAAGATTATACTAGATAGGTGTTTTGTTTTGTTGAGATACTGTCTCACTCTGATGCCCAGGCTGGAGTGCAGTGGTGCAATCATAGCTCACTGCAAACTCCAACTCCTGGGCTCAAGCAATCCTCTGGCCACAGCCTCTCAAGTAGCTAGGACTACAGGTGTACGCTACCATGCCCAGCTAATTTTTCTATTTTTTGTAGAGACAAGGTCTCACTATGTTACCCAGGCTGGTCTTGAACTCCTGGCCTCAAGCAATCCCATTTGATCTTGGCCTCTCAAAGTACAAGGATTACAGGCATGAACCACCTCACTCGCCTATACTAGACATTTAAGGTCATTTTTAGCTGTTATTATGAACACTGGCATTAAAATGTCCCAAGTAGTTTATTTTTTTTTTTTTAAATCTGGCATCCTTGGTCTAGAAATTCCTACAGTTTGGAATTTGGCAAAAAAATGGTCTCATGTTCAAAAGTAATCCAGAAATCAAAGCAACAATCATTAAATAAATCATCAAAGGATGCTAAGCTTATTAGGTAAAAATTTAATAGAGAACTATTTAAATAATGACTTTCTCTCCAAAATATAAAGAATGGTTAAGCAAGCTTAGGTATTTAAAAAAAAAAAAATGTGAGACCCATAATGAAAACTGCAAATCTTTTTACTTTAAAAAAAAAGTCTATTCAAGCTCTAACTACCACTTTACATGAAATTGAAAGGACAGAGCTGTGCCTCTACTGGAAAAATTAGATTCATCTAATTGTTGCACAGAGATTTGTGAAGTGCCTCACTAGTAGACTGCAGAATTAAGACTGTATTTATAGGCCACTCCTGATCTAGTTGCAATTTTCTGCCTGACAGTTTGGAAGAAAAAAAAAAATAACAATTTTATTGCAGGTGCCTCAAATGTTTTAATTACTTTAATTAATCAATCCACAATTGATAGAAGCAAAAAAAAAGTAGCAAAAGTATTGATATATAACTTTGATGAAAATCTAGCTATTAGAAATAAAGTAGCTGGAAAAAAGCAAAAACCAGTAATAAAATCATGGAGGAGTCCAAAATAGGACTGTCTAGAATATGTATCATTAAGACAAAAGAGAACAGTTAAAGTCATTTGCGGAAGAACTAAATATGAATAAATGCATCAAGAAGCTAAAATCAAGAGATGCTTCAACAAAGGAAACCAAAAAAAAAAAAAAAAAACACAAAGCCTAAATAAAAGTAAACTTATCTAATGGGGAGTTATGGTTTAATGGATATGGAGTTTCAGTTTGGGAAAATGAAAAAACTGCTGGATACAAATGCTGGTGATGGCAAACAATGTGAATGTACTTAATGCCGCGAGAGTTGGAACCCATTCTATTAAGTGAAGTATCCCAAGAATGGAAAAACAAGCACCACATGTACTCACCAGCAAATTGGTTTCCCTGATCATCACCTAAATGCACATTTGGGAATAACACCAATTGGGTATCAGACTGAGGTGGGGGATGGGGGGAGGGGATGGGTGTATACCTACATGATGAGTGCAATGCGCAGCCTCTGGGAAATGGGCACACTTGGAGCTCTGACTGGGGGCATAGATGGTACCTGGGCAATATATATAACCTGTACTTTTGTACCCCCATAATAAGCTGAAATAAATAAATAAATATTAAAAAATGGGTAAAATGGTAACTTTTACATATTTTACCACAATAAAAATTAAAAAAAAAAAACCCAAAAATGTGAATTATTAACATCTGGCATCAAACTCTCAACCACATAATAAAATTTACTGAATTTCCCGAAGCTAACAATCACTTCTGCAGGCCTCACTCAATCTGTATGTTGAACTTAATTTCTACTAGAAACAAGCAGTATCCTTGAAACAGCCAGATGCTGCACTACTGTTACTACAGTTTCAACCTCTACAGTTAATCCTATAACAACTTTATACATTTGACTCCATACCTGATAATGCCCCAGTGGAGTAGTTACCTTATAGGGATCTATAGAAATCAGTTTCAAGTTAAAATGTTTAGTAAATAAAGTAAATGAATTCTCTTTACCTGAAAAAGTTGACAGTTTTTAAAGATCTTAATTTAAAATTTCAATTACTGTGCATATAAAACAAAATTAATTTCCTCTACAAATACAATATTTAAATTGCTCAAGTTTCTATAAATACAATGCTTAAATATGGAAGTTGCACTATAAAGTGATCTGTAATTACTTCATTTTTTAAATTATCTCTTTTACTGGTGAGTACACTAAAATACTAAATTAACATCTTTACAGAATCTGCAGGTGTTTAGTACTCTTACCATACACACCTACTGCTTTTACAGAACAGCAGTATCAGAAAACATTTTATTGTTATCTAAATTACTAGATATTTTCAGAATAAAGAATTTTAAAACATTAAAACACAATATAGGGAGAATTAAATAGGGCTTGGTGTAGCAAAAATAATTAGCATCCACTAGTAACAAAAAATTAAAAAATTAAACAGCCTTGGTAAGGCCCCATGTCAAATTATTGAATTTTCATCCTAAAGATCTGTAACATAACTCGGAAGGCAGGAATATAAAAAAGATTCCATATGCAACCTTGTATTATTATTAAAACAAAATAGAAGACACAGTTTTGTGATTGGGTACAAAAGAAAAGGAAGAATACTGGGCTGTAAAGAAGGTGGGCCTTAAGCTGGATCTTGAATTACAAAGCAGAAAAGACAACAGCTGTTAGAGGAAGAGGATATGATGATGAAAGTACTATATGGTAATTAGGTGAGAGAATATGTTAACATCACCTTAAATTCAAATAGCACCTTGTAAATTTCAAAGGATTTTAAAATAGCTGATAAGTACAAACCACCTTCTGATTAGTGACATGTTTATGACATTATCCACACTTAGGAAACTGACCCTTCCCACAACCAATCAGCTACATTTATACAAAAGTGTTCTGACTCCTAGTGAATGATCATGTTACTTATCTGTGTGATCATTTCACTAAATCTCCTCACATTAGTGGAGTCTCAAAAGTACTCCAGAAAAGTTCTTTAAACCAACAGAATATGCAAACTGGAGAATACAACACAAAAATGGAAAGACCCTCTACATCATAATTAGGCAGAGAATAGAATTCAGTGTGGAGAATGCAAGCTTCATTTAGAAGCGTTCTAACAACTGGCTGCAGATTATAAAAATCTCACTCTTTTAAATCCCATAGTCAATGAAAAGGGTATGTTTAATATACTATCATGGCATATTTAATTTCAGGAAAAAAAAAATCAGCCTTTCTTAGAGCACTCTATTAAGCTACCCAACCAGTTATTAACGCTAACTTCAACTAAGGTCTGAGAGGATATGGAGGACTTGCATCCTAAATGAAAGTGGCATGGAAATTAAGAGAACAAAGTCACAGGCAATATCCTTCTGTCAAACCACTCACACTTTGAATCCAAAGTCAAGGTAACGGATCTGCTTTTTCACTTTATCCAAACTGGTTCTAATAACAGCTTAGGCTATAGAGTAACTGCATTCTGATGTAGTCAGCTTCTATTATTAAATACACTCAGGATAAATAGCTTTCCCTCTTTCCCAAACCCATTCCTTTCACTTTTTAAATTCATTCAACAACTATTGATAGTCAACCACAGACAGTGAATAGAAAAGTCCATTTGACCTCATTCTGTGCACTTGCAATACCCTGCTTGGAATGTTCTTCTACAGGTATCTATCTGCATGACTAACTTCCTCACTCTTCATTGTCACCTTCTTCATGTAATTTACTGCCACATCTTCTTAATCTTGCTATTGTTTCACAGCACTAGTCATTTAAGATACTATATAATTTACATTTAATGCATATTATTGGTCCCTCACTACTAGAAATACGAGCTATATGAAAGTGGGGATCTCTGTTGTTCATTAATATGAAGCACCTAGAACAATTTGCACAATGCATGTGCTCAGTTTTCAGAGTGAGTTTATTAATATTCTAATTTTCCATTGGAAATGTTTGAAATTCCAGACAACTAAATTAAAAATAACTTTTACAACTTAATTAGTTTAGGTTTTTGAAAAAAAATTAACATTGATGCCAACTAAAATGGTCAAAATAGAGCAAAGTATCTACTAGAATTCAGCATTGTTCAGTGCTCAGGAAGAGATAAACGCAGGCAGTGGTAGTTAAGAAAGCCTTTAGGAAAGCTAAGAAAATGTAAACAGAATCTTGAGAGATTGCTTAAATGCAGATGGACAATAGCGAATAGCAGAATCAAAGAAAAGGCAAAGGCAGTAGGGAAGACAGTGCATGAGAAAGAAGATAGAACTGAGCAGAGCAAAAGATGTGCACTGCAAAGGAGTGGGCAATCCACCTACATAGGTGTTCGACGAGCATTCATTTCCTTCCCTATATGCAAGAATTTGTGTAATACACTTTCAAAATATATAAACCCTTTACCCACACAACCCTAATGAAGGAGATACTGTCTCTCACATTCCAGATAAAAACACAGAAGCTCTAAAAGCTTAAATCCCAGGGCCAAGTGGACGGCTGGGGTCAGACAGGCTTGCATGACTTTAAAGCCCAAGCTGTTTCCATCATTACTACACTGCCTTACAAAGGACACAGGCAAGGACAGAGAGAACAGATTTAAGGGTTTTAAATGGTACAAAAGTGAAACGCTAGACAAGAAGCTTCTCAATGCAGGCTCTTACGCCTGGAAATAAGGTGAGGGAGAAAAAATGTCATTTCAGAAGACAGCAATATGCAAGAATGATTAGAGGAGAAAGAGACTAGAGGCAAAGAGACCACTGTTTCCATGATGAACCATATAATTGAGCACTTTTAAGGTGCTGCATGCTCTATTGGTTTCACAAGTCACTTTACTTTTCAGTGCTTTAATACTTTTTATAAGCCCCACTTTACTGCATTAAATACTTAGTAGGAGAATCCTGATTATCTATTATAAGTGATCAATTAACTGCAAATTACACACGTAAATAAAAATGCCAGATGTTTGCCTATGTATAATAACTTAAATCTTATTTCATATCTGGATGGAGATTAAGGTCTCAACTGGTAGCCTCCTTCCAGTGTTTTACCCTCTGTTTCACCCTAAAAAACGATACTCATCAACTTCTTAATGCATATTCATAAGGGGAAGTTTCCGTGATCAAGAATCCAAATGGTTTGTAATTGGCCATAATAAATCCATACTTCTCTGTCCTCCTTATGCCTCCTTTTATCGTTTCATCTAACCCACCCATTCTTTCCAAAAGCTTCATTCACACTAGTCTCCTCACTGTGCCAGAGTAACATGTGCTACCCTGGAGTTGTTTATTTTCCAAACTGGAATATCTCTTTCCATTCTCTCATTCACACAAGAATCCACAAGGCTCAGCTCAAAATCTGTTATTCTACATAAAGCTCATTATATGAACCCTACAAAACTTAAAACAGATTGCAAACTGGTGACTAACAGGTCACATGTGACTTGTATTTGGCCTGTGTCTTTTTTTTTTTTTTTTTTTTTTTGAGACAGAGTCTGCTCTGTTGCTGGGGCTAGAGTGACATGGCATCTGCTTAACTCACAGCAACCTCAAATTCCTGGGCTCAAGTGATCCTCCTGCCTCAGTTGCTGGGACTACAGGCACCACACCACCACGCTCGGCTAATTTTCTCTATTTTTAGTAGAGATGGTCTCGAACTGCTGACCTCAGGTGATCCTCCCGCCTCGGCCTCTCAGAGTGCTACGATTACAAGCGTGAGCCACTCCACCCAGCCAGGCTCGTGTCTTTTTTAAATAAAATTTTATTCCACTTACAACATCTAAAAACTGTATTCCCAACTTTTGTTGAAAAAAGCAGATGATCTGGTAGCACTGCGCTCACATCCTCACACAGCCACAATCAGCTGTGGCTGAGTGGCAGCTGACCCCTTCCACAGGTTCTTAAAGATTCATTGTTAACTGCCTGACCTGAGACCATTACCTTCAGCACCTGTAATCATTCAAGAAATACCTGACTGCCTGTTATGTGCCAGGAACTGTATTAGACTCTGGAGTTACAAAGATAAACAAGACAAACACAGTCCCTCCTCCCACAGCCTAGCTTAGTAAGGCAGGCAAAGAGACAAGCAATTAGGACACGTGTGATGAGCGCTATCAGGGAAGTATAGGGCACTTAAGAGCACACGGCAAGGATACCTAACTCTACCTGTGGAAGTTAAGGAATACCCCTCAGATAAAGTGACAGCTAAACTCAGATCTTTAGCAAGAGTAGGAGTTATCAGATGTCCCAGAGAAAGAAAAGAGCCCTTGCAAAGATATTTGAGGGGAGAAAAAAGTATTGTGAGAAAGTGAAATCAGTTCAATATGGCTACAGCCACGCTCAAGCTTAAAGGTACATGTCAGAGAATGGGCTCAACTGAAACAGCTGGCAGGAAAAACGACGTGTTAGTTATGGTCAGGAGATGAAAGAGAATTTCAGTAAAGAAGCTGACTATGTAAAAGAGTTTGTTAAGAAAGGAATAGAAGTTTCAGAGAGCACAGCTGGGGTACTGAGGAGTGAGATGGAAGGAAAGGAGAAGCAGTCATAGCCTAAGTCAGGGAGGAAGAAGCACAAAGCAGCATGGGGATGAGGGTATAGCATAGAAGAGCAAAGGGGCTTACATCTTGGGCGATAACCAAGGATAACAGGGATGTGAAACATGGTAGGTTTGGCTGGCCTCAAGTTTGCCAAGAGAATTAGTCCCAGCGGTCCCCTGGCGGACGCGGAGGCATTCAGGCCTCTCAAAATTCTGCTGCGCCCTGGTTGGATTGTGCTTCCGTCTCTCTAGAAGACATCGGATTCAGTCGGGATTCATTGTGCAGGCTCCACGAGAGGCTCTGGGTTCCAGGTTGCTGGCACGCAGGCCTGGTCTGTATGTGCTGGTGGGTAGAAGTTCAGTATAAACTACCTTGCATTATTTTCTGAATTTTCTGTAGGAATGATGGGACTGTTATGGCCCCTTAGAGAAAAAGCAGTGCGTGCCCATTATAGACTTACAGGAAGAGAAAAGGTGCCAAGAAGTTAAACATTTGTCCATACCAATACTCAAGATGAGTCATTTTGTGAATCCAACTCTCCCCAAGTTGGCCTTGAGTCTCCAACTAGACTGAAATCTCCGCCAAAAACAAACAAACAAACAAACAAAGCCTGTTTTGCGCTTTTTTTTTTTTTTTTTTAGCTCCCAACGTGCCTAATACCGACCTGGGTACGTCGACTAATTCAGTAAAAATACCGACTTCCTGACTGGTCTAGGGTCGCTGAAGTTACCTAGCTCAGTCTCCTTTTTGCATGTTAAGGCGCTGAAGAGAAGCGAACCTGTATCTTAGACTCAACACTTTCCTTTATTCCAAACTCCACTGCGTCTCTCCACCCTCAACCGCATGGGCAGGATTATTGCACGATTCCAAGACTGCAGGAGCCTCCAGAAGCCGCCACGGAAAACTCCCGCCCGCTCCCCCAGGTGTGGCAGTCCTGGAGCCCGTCCCATCTGCCTATCGTAAAGGTAAAATGCGCTCACCGACTCTGGGCCACGGAGAAACCCGTAAATGTAGTCGGCCGCTCGCCGCCGCTATCCCAGGTAGGCACTTCCGGCGCGCTCAATGACGTAAGCAAAAGCGCCCGCCTCTAGGCCCGCCTCCGGGGCCCAGGTTTTTCAAAGCCGGGAAGAGGCACTGCTGATGCTACGATCTCAATTGCGCGCTTAACCCTTCCCAGGACCCGTGATGCCAAGGCCTCTCCGAGGGATAGGGAAGAGTCGGGGTTAAGCCCCAAGGTGAGCCGAGGGCTCGCGCTCTTCTGGTCTCCTGGACCCGCCCCACCTGAAGGTAAACGCCTCCGTAGCTGCGGCCTTTTCTCCTGTGAGTCCCCTCCCCAGACCGGGTAGCCCAAACGATTTCCTCCTCTTACCCACCACCCTTTTTATTCCAGGACCTTAACCTTTGCTTGCCCTCACACTTCTCACCGGAACGTCTAACGTATAGTTTCAAATGAGAAACTTTTAAAAAGCGACCTATCGACGATGTTGTTCCTGAAGTTTTCTAAATTATTCCCCCCAGAACACCAAGCATCAAGCAATTTTCTCATTACTTCGCAAATCGGCATGCCTTAGAATCAGTATTTGCCATTTGTAGTAGTTCATATCCCCATCTCAAATACCACACGCGCTTTTTAAATCGGAAATTTGAACTTGGTTGAGTTTGATATAGTTTTCATGAATAATTTGCTGACTTTGTAAAATACGGTGTGAAAATTAATTACGGATTGCATTTGTAAACTTAAAAAAACACACACGTATATATATGTAGGTCAATATCCCTTCAATGCACTGAACCTATTTAAATAATGCAATCATTTCATAATTTGGCAATATATGCAAAATTAATGATTTAAAAAAACTTCACATCGTTCTTGTGAGGCTAAAATTTCCTCTTAACACCACTCCAGGGAAATATAATAAGACAGCCAAAGAAAGTACCCAATCGCAGTATAGTCATTCACAGCATAACTACATTTAGGTCAATGAGGAACCGTATAAACCATAGTGGTAAGATTATAATACACTGTACTGTATATTTTTACTGTACCTTCCTATGTTTAGATACGCAAGTACTTACCATTGTGTTACAATTGCCTACAGTATTCAGTACATTAACATAATATATAGGGTTGTAGCCTAGGAGTGATAGACAGGCTATACCGTCTAGGTTGTGTAAATACACTCTATGATGATCACAGGACCTTGAGATCGCCTAACGACAAATTTCTCAGAACGTATCTCCTTTGTTAAGCAATGCATGACTGTGTATTAGCAAAAAAATCAGTGGCAAAGATTCTTTCAGAGCCCCCAGGCTCTTTCTGACCTGGGTGGGCAAGGTAGTGTTCATATCTGAAAGCACTTTTTTGCTCTTAGGCTGAGGGAAGGTTAAGAGTAGTCTCAGGATTTTTCCTTCATCTGTTTAAAATCCCCCTCTCGGTACACACACAGTCCAGCACTGAAAGGGTTAGTATAAAGAATCTTCTTGAAAGAAAAAGAACTAAAAAATTCTTTTAAGTGGTGGCTGGAGAAAAGGAATTCCTTAATTCACCCAGCTGGAGCCATTGTTCCTACCTTCCTAAAACGTAAGGAAGGTGTATAAATCTGGCATAATTAAATCAGTGATTGTCAATACTGTGTTGATTTTTATTTGGACTGAAGAATACCTGGTTGAGATTGCTTACGGGTTTATTTGTTTTCCTTTTTAGAAATGAGTGGTGGATTGGCTCCAAGTAAGAGCACAGTGTATGTATCCAACTTACCCTTTTCCTTGACAAACAATGACTTATACAGGGTAAGTAAATTTTAGTATTAGTACATTTATCTATTGAATTCTCTATTTGGGATACAGATGTAGCTTAAGCAAACAGTTCTCCCTGGCAAAATTCTCAATAAGTACATTACAATGCCCTTAAACCATCAATACCAAAGATCTCTATTGCAAATATAAGTGAAAAAAATTAGAAACTTGTAATTTCCAAAGAGAATGTACAGTGTCTTTATAGAAAATAGCAAGTTCCTTATAAACACAGAAGACACAACTAGTGTTAATGAAGTGGGAGCAACTTGTGATACGCTGATTTTTTTTTCCTGCTTGCTTACTTGGCTTTTGAACCTGGTAGTTGGGTGGAGGTCCTGGAGGAAAGGATTGATGGGAGCAAACAGATCCCTTTCCTAACCCATAAGTTCTCAAAGTGTATCTTAATTAACAGATGTGGCAAAAGCTTAACAATTTTAGTACATTTTGTTTTCAGTTCAGGATACGGGAGATTGAGGTTGGAGAAAAAAATCCCTTCCAACATATTTTTACCTCTTTATATCACAAAGAACAAAATTTTCTGCTTTACCTGTCCTCCAGGTGGATGGTTGAGAAGACCTGGAAGGGATGACATGAATCCTTTCTTCCAAGTGTTCTGTTCCCTTTGCTACTTTGGGTGGATGTTAAGTAGAGAGATGCTCCATAGGTGATACATAGCACTTGGTTTATTAAGCTAGCTTGAGTTTCAAAGAACAGAGAAGGAAATTAACTTTACTTTCCTTGTATCAAAACAGAGACTCACTGTATTTATTGAATGTTTATTATGTGCTGAGCACGCTTATAAGTACTAGAGACACCAGGGAACAAAAAGATAAAAATCCTTTTGGCATTCACAGTATAGCAGGAGAGAGAAACAATGCAAAATATTTAAAAATCAAATTATGTGTTAGATACTAAGGAGATGCTAAAATGTTAGGTGCTAAGGAGAAAAAATAAAGCAGGAAAGGAGGGCTATTAAATGGTAAGCTGGGAACAGAAGTGAAATGTTATATAGGGTGGTCAGAAAGGCCCTTCTTGAGAAAGTGACCTGAATAAAGACCTGAAGCAAGTAAAAGGCAGCTGTACAGATGTATGGACAACAAGCATTTCAGTAGAAGAGGGGTAATCAGAGGTAAACACACCTGGAATGCCTTTTAGGGCCTGTACAGATCGTGGTAAGGACTCTGGCTTTCACTCTGAGTGAAATGAGAAGCCATTAGAAAATGTTATATAGAAAACTATGTTGGCTGAAATTGTAGAAATAAGTAAGATTGCTTAGGGTCAAGATGTAGAAGTAAAAGGAGAAAGGGCCAACTATAAAGTACCACCAACATATTAATGGTGGGCAGAGGAAGGAGCCTGATGGAAATGATTTTTCATTGTAAAAGCTTTTTTGTTTTTATATGTTTTGTTTGTTTGTTTGTTTGTTTGTTTTGAGACAAGGTCTCACTGTGTCACCTGAGCTAAAGTGCCATGGCATCATCACAGCTCACCGTAGCCTCAAACTTCTGGGCTGAAGCAATCCCTCTGCCTCAGCCACCCAAGTAGCTGGGACTATAGGCATGTGCCACCATGCCTGGCTAATTTTTCTATTTTTTGTAGATACTGGGTCTTGCTATATCGCCCAGGCTGGTCTGAAACTCCTGGTCTCAAGCAATTCTCCCACCTCAGCCTCTAGAAGTGCAGAGATCACAGGCATGAGCCACTGTGCCAGCCTGTTTTTTTTTTTTTTTTTTTAAGCAGTCTAAGGATCTGTCTTCTTAAACTGTGATTGCTTAATGTGGTGGAGGTAGAATAAGAATAGTAATATTCTATAACATTTAGATTTGAAGCATAGATTTAGCTGGCGCTATGGTGGAGTTGATAGTTGCCATGGATATACCTCAAGAACATAGTAATATGTATGCCTTGGATCTACCACTCAGAGTGTTTTTCTCTGTATCCACTCCATTGTCAGAAAGTTAGGAACTCAGCAGAACATATAACTCCAATAACAATAAGAATATTATTCTAGTCACCAAAAAATATTTCTAGGGCCTGCCTTATAGACTGAAGGCTAAATTTTTTATAAACTATAACAAAGAATTTGGTCTTTAGATACAACCTGAAAATGTAATGCTTTTTATGGTCTTAAATTGTAAATTAATAAGTGGTCTTTTGTTTCAGATATTTTCCAAGTATGGCAAAGTTGTAAAGTAAGTATTCACATTAAATTTTGAGACTTCATTTAAAATTACATCTGAATTTGTTTCTCCATTACTTTCTTAATCACAGTAGATTTTTTAACTTGACATTATATCATAAATGTCTTTCCATGTCCTATAAGATATATCCTCATATCTAATGGTTTCATGGTTTTCCTTTATATATCATAATTTGTATAAACAATCTTTATAATTTCTCACTGCATTACTAAGAACTAAAACTAATTCTGTCATTCAATATAAGACATAAAAGCTCTGACTAAACAAATATTTTGATTACTAGGAGGTGTGTTATCAAGTACACTATAAATGGGTTGCCATTTATCAAATAGCGTAAAGACAAATATTTTAATGCATATGACTTGCAAAGCACTCATGAGGCTGATAAATAGAAAATATATTCTCTGCCTTCATAGAAAGCTTAGATATCATTGAAAACTGGAACCATACAAAAATAGTAATGGATGATAAAAGCAATTGTGGCTGAGAGTTAAGAAAGGACAAAAAGAACTTGAGATTTTCATATTTAATTCACCATTTTAAAATCAATCAAACAACTATATTATGAGGCAATGAAGTAAAAGCAAGATATTGTCATTCTAACTATCTTTTAACCAATGTATATCTTATAACCAATATACACTCTGGTATAAATTTAAAATCCCAAGAATTTAGTGCATATTTATTTATCTTCACTAGTTATTATTCTCCTAGCTTTCCATAAATGGATGTTAAACAGTTGATGTTTATTTGCATCTTGAAATTATTAACTTCTTTTAAACTTACTTTGCTATTAAAAATCATTATCAAATGTGGTTCTAGGTAAATTTCTGGGTCTTCAGATTTTGAACAGTCACCATCATCAATCAAAACACTAGTAATGATGATGATATATAACACTTAAATGAATACATGCATATGCTAGGAATTGTTCTAATCTCTTTAGGTATATTATCTCATTTAGTTCTCACAACTGCCCTTCAAAGTAGGTACTGTTATTATCCCAATATTATAAATGACAAAACTGGCCGGGCGTGGTGGCTCACGCCTATAATCCCAGCACTCTGGGAGGCCGAGGCGGGAGGATTGCTCAAGGTCAGGAGTTCAAGACCAGCCTGAGCAAGAGCGAGACCCTGTCTCTACTAAAAATAGAAAGAAATTATATGGACAACTAAAAATATATATACAAAAAAAAATTAGCCGGGCATGGTGGCGCATGCCTGTAGTCCCAGCTTCTCGGGAGGCTGAGGCAGAAGGACTGCTTGAGCCCAGGAGTTTGAGGTTGCTGGGAGTTAGGCTGATGCCATGGCATTCTAGCCCGAGCAACAGAGTGAGATTCTGTCTCAAAAAAAAAAAAAAAAAATGTTTAAGCTTTGTCTTGAACATTGTCTTTCTTTTACTATTTGGAAATAATTTTGAACTTACAAAAAGTTACAAAAATAGTACAAAAAATATGAAAATATCCTTTATCCAGATTCATTTATCATTGACATTTCCCCCATGTACTTTATCATTTGGACTCTTTCCCCTGTGTGTATATATATGTATGTAGATACACACAGTTTGTTTTTGTGAGTCATTTATAGGTAAGTTAAATGTCTGCTAATTACTTCTGTGTGTTATTTCCTAAAAGGGATATATCTTACATAACCACAGTACAGTTACCAACTTTGTAAATACATATTGATAAAATACTTTTATTGGATGAACCATCCATGTTCCAGTTTTGTTGAGTTGACCTAATAATGTCCTACATGGCATTTTTCCCGTCTATTACAGACTCCAGTCCAGAGTTAAGTATTGCCTTTAACTCTCCTATCTTTTTAGCCTCCTTTAAAAGTCTGGAACATTTGTCGGCCGGGCGCGGTGGCTCACGCCTGTAATCCTAGCACTCTGGGAGGCCGAGGTGGGCGGATCATTTGAGCTCAGGAGTTCGAGACCAGCCTGAGCAAGAGCGAGACCCCATCTCTACTAAAAATAGAAAGAAATTATATGGACAGCTAAAAAATATATATATATAGAAAAAATTAGCCGGGCGTGGTGGTGCATGCCTGTAGTCCCAGCTACTCGGGAGGCTGAGACAGTAGGATCGCTTGAGCTCAGGAGTTTGAGGTTGCTGTGAGCTAGGCTGACGCCACGGCACTCACTCTAGCCTGGGCAACAGAGTGAGACTCTGTCTCAAAAAAAATAAAAATAAAAATAAAAATAAAAATAAAAATAAAAATAAAAATAAAATAAAAAAATAAAAGTCTGGAACATTTGTAAGGAATATAGCCTACCCCCATTCTTTTTTTCCCCTCATTTTGTGTTTTTCTGATGTTTCCTCATTATTAGACTCAGGTTACATGTTCTTGTCATGCTGCCCAGATGACGTTGTGTTCTTCTCAGAGCACCACATCTGGATGCATACACTGGCCATCTGTCCCTCACTTATGATACTAATTTTGACCACACAGTTAACGTGTTGTCCAGTTCATTCACTATATACTTTTTTTGCCTTTGCAATTAATGAGCAGTCCATGGGAGACATTTTAAGACTATACAAATATCCTACTCCACAAAAAAATTTCATTTTAGATTTAGCACTTGTTGATGGTTCTTGCCTGATCCAGTTTTTACCATGGTTTTTGCCAAGTGGTGTTTTTTCTTCCAACTCCAGCACTTCCTTATGTTCACCAGCCATCCCTTGGCATTCTGCTGTAAACAAGAGCCCTCCCTTCTACCCCACTTATTTGTCTGTTATCAGTAAGAATTATGAATTCCTACTTTTTCTGTGGTTTATTATTTATTACTGGTATTTAATTATTTTGGCACTCAAATTGTCCCAAATTTGACCAGTGGGAGTTTCTTCCCACTGGCTTCTGTATTCTCGTGCCCCATCATTTCTTTTTTTCTTTCTTTTTTATGTTTTACCTGCCCCTCTTCAACCTTGGAATCAGCCATTTCTGCAAACAGCTCTGTTGAACACTGTTCTTAAAGCATATTAAATGGCATGTGGTGAGCAAGGGCCTCCAGAACTAGGGATGTGTAAGGGGCAGGTGAGAGAGCAGGCTCTGCTCTCATTACTATTCCTGTCACTCACGTACTCGGGGTTGGTATGGCTAAGAACCAGTAAACTTAATACTCTTTAGGAGAATATTAAGAATACAATTAGATTCTAAAACTTGGAAAAATAAGTAATTCATTTTACTTTCTGTGTAGAAAAAAATACTTCAGTTTTGTTTGCAGGGTGAGGGAGTTAGTCTGGAAGAGGAATTTCTCTTCAAGATTCCATTGTCTCTGTAATCTCTTTACTTCCCCCTTCAACCTCTGATTAACTCCAAACATAGCTGTGCTCACTTGTGTTAAGTCAGAATCATACTTTCTCATTTTCATTCTTGATATCTCATGACTTTGAAGAGATAGCTGATTTTTTGAATGTATTAATTTCTCTTATTTTATAAATTTTATATTTAGCCATTTCTAAAAAACTTGAGTTTTCTAAGTATTAATATCTGTTTCATTTATCACTACCTCTATTCTAACTGACTATTTGTTTATGATTTAAGGGTTACTATAATGAAAGATAAAGATACCAGGAAGAGTAAAGGGGTTGCATTTATTTTATTTTTGGATAAAGACTCTGCACAAAACTGTACCAGGGCAATAAACAACAAACAGGTAAGCCATTCATTCCCATCAAGGTTTTTCAACTCAAAAGCCTTTGTGCTCAGCCAGGCCAAAACTGTGGGGATGCCATGGATGGTCAAGTCTGATGGATATCAGTAGATTCTGAGGGTGTCTAACTTATGGAAAAAAGGCCAAAGCTGGAGGGGGTTCCCAACACATTGGGAGACTCTAAGGAGTAAGAATACTACAGAAAAGAATGTATCGCACTGAAGTGGCAGTTGCTAAAATAGTCCAAAAATAAAATGGAATTGAAGATTTGAGAAAATAGGATCAAAGAACTCGTTTTGGTTTTCAGTGAAATACATCCTGCTGCATTTACATTTTTCTCTGGTTTAGTTATTTGGTAGAGTGATAAAAGCAAGCATTGCTATTGACAATGGAAGAGCCGCTGAGTTCATCCGAAGGCGAAACTACTTTGATAAATCGAAGTGTTATGAATGCGGGGTGAGTAAACCTAAAACTTAATGCAACTTTCCATAATCTACTTTCAGGTATTTTTCACATCAGTCTTTTATTTGTGCTCACCAAAACTTCTGGCTGGTACAGCCAGGTTATGAAAATTGTTTTATTTAGGGACTCTAGACTCGACTAAGTCAATGGAAATGCAGTATGGAAAGATAACCTGAGAGTGGTATTTTCTCTAGTTCCTAAATCTTTGAAAATGGTTAGTTAAAAAAGTGTTAGACTAATTACTTATACCATTGCCTTGAAAGATTTTAGTAACTCATAAATTTTCATTAATAGGATATTGCCTGTTGCTATAACATTTTGCCAATAAGTGTTACAGTTCAGTACCAACATTATCATATGACCCATCCTCTATGGGATATTGTGTTTCAAAGTTTTTTATTTTTTCTTCCTGTTAGTACCGCTTATGTTTTGTAACTGAACTGTATCCATCCCCACATTTTTTTACCTAGTTCTCCTCATGATCTGTCATTATCCATTTAAAGTTTTGGTAATTAGGAGACATATACAACCACAGAACAACTTTGTACAAGGCCTATAATGGTACCACGAGAATTTCAGTGTGGGTCTCACAGCTTTCATTTTCTAAAGCGACTATATAAAATACTTAAGAAACCAGTCCAGATGTATTAATGGGAAGCTAGGTAGTAAATTACTGAGAGACATCCTGGCTACAAAATCACATGGAGGATACAGGAAAATGGTTTGAGGTCCTTTTCTCCAGTGCCACTCTCTACCTGCTCCCAATAAAAAATATAAAGGTAAACAGATGAATAGAAAGAATGAGCAAGCAGTGGCCTGGATACCTAGTAATTCTGTCAGTTCCTATGATTCTAAAACCTCTTATGTAAATGTTTTAGAAACTATGTTCCAAAGTCCTGAGTTTTGTAAAAGAAAGGAAGAGGGGTAGGTATGGTCAGATTAGTATGTATGCTGATAGTCAGAGTAAATATTATCTGAGAAATTCTGGATGAATCTGTTAATCTGTTCCTTTTGATTTATGGATCCATAGATTTGTTATATTTTGTACATTTCTACATTTCTTTACTTTTTACCTCCCCCCCAAAACTGTTTGCATTTATTTAGCCTGGTTTTTCCCTAAGTTATTTCACCATAAATTCTCTATTTATATGGGGTATGTTAACATTTTTTGGTATACCATTATTCCAAAACACAATATGGGAAATGCTTCTCTAACTGTATATTCTCAGCAGTTCATTAACAGTAACTAACATCTTTGAGGTTCAGCCATGTCCTAGGTATACAGAGTCCACAATTGATTTGATGCTCTGTTACATACACTTGAAAAGCATGATTATTTTTCTCTTCTATTGTTTTAATCTTGGCTCAGTCACACACCCCACTCTAACATAGTACCTCTTAACTTGGCTGGGCACAGTGGCTTACACCTGCAATCCTAGCACTTTGGGAGGCCAAGGTGGGAGGATCACTTGAGACCAGGAGTTCAAGGCCAGCCTAGGCAACATAGTGAGATCTCATCTCTCCAAAAAATGGAAAACTTTGCCAAGTGTAGTGGCACGTGCCTGTAGTCCCAGCTACTCCGGACACTGAGGCAGGAGGATTGCTTGAGCCCAGGAATTTGAGGTTGCAGTGAGCTGTGATCATGCCACTACACTCTAGCCTCAGATGACAGAGTGAGACCCTGTCTCAAAAAAAAAAAAAAAATAGTAGTGAGCTAATGTACAAATTATAATTCTCAGTTCTTATGTTTTACAACTTGATGTTCTAACTCATTATGAATAGGCTAGTCCAGTGTTGTCAAATAGAAATAAAATGCAAGTCACGTGTGTAATTTAAATTTTTCTAGTAGCCACATTAAAAAAGAAACAGGTAAAAATTAATATATTTTATTTAACCCAGTATATATCAAAAATTTTGTCATTTAAACATGTAATTAATATTTTTAAAACTTGAGATTTTTCACATTCTTTTTTCACATTATCTTCAAAAATTGAATGCGTAGTTTACCTTTACAATGCATATTAATCCAGACAAGTTCTCAGTAGCCACATGTGGCTAGTGGATACTGTAATTAGATAGTACAGGTGTAGTCTAGATACGAAAGGAGAAAAATGAAAGTGATTAATATGAAAAGGGAAGAAGAAAAAATTTTTGTTTTTAAAAAAGACTGTTAAACAGCATCTTGGAAATTAACAGGAATAGTTTTATCCTTATTTTATCAAATAACTTAAAATTTTTATGTTTAGAGTAGATGATTCATTTAAATTTTGAATTGTTTTATACCTTGAATCTTGAGACTTAAAAGTGTTTGAAGGAAAGACTACTACTTTTAGTGGAACTACTAAAATTGTACAAAAACTCCCTAATTGTTAAAGTAACTTAATTGTAGTTATATCACAGAATCTTCCTTCTAAATATGTATTAAAGTAATGGGTTTTATCAATTTCTTCTGTATATTCCCAGTACTAGAATATTCTTTTTTCAATTCTAAAAAACTTGTACCAGACAAGTTTCTGTAAATGACAACAAATATTTTTCCTTTCCTTTTTAACGGGAAACAAAAGGAAAGTGGTCACTTAAGTTACGCCTGTCCTAAGAACATGCTTGGAGAACGTGAACCTCCAAAGAAGAAAGAAAAAAAGAAAAAGAAGAAAATTCCTGAACCAGAAGAAGAAATGTATGTATATCTACTCTTGCTAAATACATTATTATGCTGCTTTTGTCTTTTTACTCTTAGTTAATTACATTCCGATTTTTTTTTAATATAATTTAGTGAGGAAGTAGGAGAAAGTGAAGATGAAGGGGAAGATCCTGCTCTTGACAGCCTCAGTCAGGCCATAGCATTCCAGGTACTAAATTGTTTTTTTAAAAGCCATGTGATGGCTGCCTTGGGTTAATCGTTTTATATTCCTTGCTTGCTTTATTGATCATCTTCTCAAGGCAACCTCTGTCTTTCCCCTTCACCCCCTATGCTTTAAGAGAGAAGCTGTTTCTCTGAAATCCTTAGGGTCGTGTGCATGAAAAGTTTCCATTAGTTCTTCCTAGATTTTTAAGGGCCCCATGACACTTTAGATGTTAATCTGTTTTCATTATAGAATTGAACAGAACTATTTAATCAAAGTGAGTTTAGCCCAACAGAAAAGATTTTTTAGAAATTGCCTAGGATAATTTTGAGTAACATTGTGAGACTGGGACAGAACTTAGGGGTCGGGGGGTATCTTATTGTCTGCATGGGCTGAGAGTGTGGGAAGTGGTAGCATTTATGGTGTGTTTCTGCCATGTTTGTAATGCACCATAAATAGTATTAAACAGGTTCCTGATTTTGTTTTGTTTGTTTTCTCAATCACATTACAGCAAGCCAAAATTGAAGAAGAACAAAGAAAATGGAAACCCAGTTCAGGGGGCCCCTCAACATCAGATGATTCAAGACGCCCAAGGATAAAGAAAAGCAAATATTTCAGTGATGAGGAAGAACTCAGTGATTAAAATTGTATTTATTATGTAAATATAAAAAGTCTTGGAGTACAGAGTTCAGTTGGGGATTAAAGATTACTTTTAGAATTTGAGCATATGAACACTTAATGCCAAATAGTTTTTACTGAAAAATAGTTCATAGGAAATTAAAACATAATTTTAAAGTATCATGTTTCTATCTGGCCTTAGCATATTAATAAAAATAAAGATTTGCTAGCAACAATCTTGTAAAGAGCTAATTTTAACAAAAATAAGAAAACTTAATACTATCATAGTAATACTATTGTCATCCCAAGAAAAAAGATATTTAAAAAATTTATTTGAGATGTTCATTATAAAAAGCTTTATTTGTGTCTGATTGGTTTACATGAGGGCTTTTGAAATAAATTTAATCTTTAAAACAAAAATGTCATAAAGACTGAAAAGTTGAATGATTTATTGTTAGTAATAGTATTAATAAACTTTTCAAGAGAATTTTGTCTTTAAATAATGTTGTCATGTTATTTCTTGTAGCTTTATCCCAATCTGGATAAGTTGTAAATACTCCTAAAATAAAAAGTAAAGTAGCTCTAAAAGGATTATAATCAAACACAGCAGTTATTTGTCTGCCCTGCCTACAGAACCAAATTCCATTCCCTAGATGCGACTACTTATAACTTCTTTAGCTGTTTCGTTTCATATGTACAAACATATTGCTAAATAAGTATATACTTACATATATTTCTGTCACTTAATTCATAAAAGGATAAAGGAGGATTTTTCAACCTCTTATACTCCCCTTACCTTCCCCTATCTTCCCAATGTGACTATGTTAAAACTTTTGGTTAAATCCATATATATGTATATTTTTTTATTATCCTGTATTAATAAATACTTTTCACTTCTGAGACAAGGAGTGTGTTATGATTATATTTTTCTTAGAGCGAATAATTATCTAATTTTATTCATGTATTTATTACATCTCTTTGCATGTACGACTAAATCTTCCCATACTATCTGCAGGTGGTTATACGAAAATGGAGCCTTTAATTTTCTACTTTATATATTTCTATACTGTTTGAACGCTTTGTTAGAAGAACATTCATTTATTACTTTTTTAATTACTAGAAGCAATAAAAATATTTCCACTTTGAAAACTACAGTGAGAATGCAAGTGTTAGGCACCCACCAGCAAAGAATCTTCTAGATCTCAGCAAACCAGACAGAATGATTGAGTACAGAACTCTGCTTTCTGTTTACCCATTAGTCAAATACCACAAAAATTTGAAAGCAAAGAAAAAAATTGGGAATAGATTTGCCACAAAATACTATACATAAAACTTTATATGAATACCTAAAAACACAGACTCCAATAGAAAATGAAATAGTGACATAAATAGAACATATAAGAAAATAAAAAAATAGTAAAGTAAAATATTATTAAAGAAATCTATTACAACCAGTGATACATTATTTTTTTACCTATTTAGGAAAAATAAGATACTTCAGTGTTGATGAAGATGACATAGAGTACTTGTGGTATTATAAATTAGCTCATTTCTGAAGGGTTATTTAACAATAATTGTCAAATGTTAAGTATGTTCTATTCTTTAAACCAGAAATTACATTCTGTTTTATCCTAGGGTTCTAATCAGAAATGCAGGTATTTGTATACAAAAATATATATTATTTAAAATTCAAAACAGAAATCATTAAATGTCAATAACAGCAAACTAAGGCATGATGTATTCAAAATGATAGATTATCAATTCAGTCAGTAATAAAGTCCTCCAAGTTGATATGCCCAAGGCAGTGGTGGTGAAATATGCTCTGATAAGCCTTTTATTGCTTCACATTCAAATATGAACAGACAGATAAGCATCAACAAACATTTGAGGAAAATCTTCAATATAATAGAGACCCAGAGGAGCAGACCAAAAAAGGGAGCTTAGAAGAGCTGAAGAATTCTGGCTTTAAAAAAATTCTGTCTTCAGGGCTTTCAGAAAAAGGGACCATGGACCTGTAATAAACTTGGTTGTTTCTAATGTGAATGTATTTATGAAGCAAAGAATGAACGTCCTTGCTGCATATAAGTAATGTTTTCTTTCCTTCTGCAATCATTTAATTACTCATTTGCTCTTTTGACTAGATGCCTTACTCTGAAACTACCAATTATAATTTTCAAATTATCACAAAATTCAATTATAGCCACATATCATAAGACATATTTTTAAGTTTTACATGTTAATTCATTTCATTTTATGTGCTATAAGTGTGTATATGTGTTCTATATAACAGTGATCATGAAATATTAATATTTAAGTATTAAAATGCTTAAGTAATAAAACCTTGGTTATCACACCTGGAGAAGTGCTTGAAAGCCTTACACAGAATATGCCATAGATCAGTAATTTAGATTCAATCATTTATAGAGGACTAAAACCCTGATTTTAAAAGGGGGGAGGAAAGTTTATTGGATCATATAACTGAGTCATTCAGCTTCAGAAATGGATGAAATAGTTAAAAATATAATTAGAAACCTATTTTTCTTTGTCTCTTACCACTGCTTTCCTCCGTACTGCCTTCATTTCCCAACAAGCTTTCTTCATGTGATGGCAGAGATGACCACCAGTATCTCTATAGCTAGAAATCCCAACAAAGAGAACCCCACTTTCCCAATGGTTCCAGCAAAAGCCCTAAGAAAATCCCCAATTGGCGAAGTTTGTGTCATAGTCCCCATTCCTGGAGACAAGGAGTAGGGTCAGTCCCACTCAACCTACGCAGACTAAGGGTGTACCCATGCAATGTGGTATCTATTTTCAGTTTGAAATTAATATGGAAATTATCCTGTCAAAAGAATCTTCACCATAAAACCCTCCTGTCAACATGCCAAAGGCAGAATACTGAGACAGCAAAGCAGGAGATGCACACAGAAAATAGAGATTCAGCACCAAACAAAAAAAAAAAAATCATTTCCCTATAATAATTTTTACAGACTATTTGCAGAAGATATGGAAAGGTGAAAACCTCCTTGGAAAACAGTTTGATAAGCACTGTTACTTACAGTAGCAATAAGCAATTGCAGTAAGAGACTGCACCCTAAGTCCATAGAATGGGCTAGCCATTGTCAATTTTTTTTAAAGAATCGCTTTTATAAGATTCACATTTTAAGAATCCTTATGTACTATTATAGATAGAAAGAACCAATTCATAATTTTAGTTAAGAGCTAACACATAGAAGCAAGCAGACCAGAAACATTAAAGCTTTTATAGAACTGAGTTTATATAACTCCTTTCTGGGAATTGTACTTTTCATCAGCACATGTTTGCAGATGCATGGCTTTATGTGAAACACATAACCTTTTTTAAAGGGATGGTATCGTTTGGTTAGGCCTTATCAGTATATTCAGGACAAGTATAAAACAGACTTTTAGCAGATTATCTGAAAGACAAATTGTACCACATACTTAGCACTGTGTATCAGGCACTGCTCTAAACACATTACAAATATAAACTAATCCCTTTTAGGTAGGTATTATTTTCATCATCATACAGATGACAGAACTGAGGCACTGAGAGGTGAATTTAATTCACCCAAAGTCACAAAGCAATAAGTAGCACAATAAGGATTTAAACCTAGGCAAACTGGTTCTGCAATCAAGACACTAAACCACTATGCTATGACGCTTCTCTCAGTAAGTACTCAAACTATTTTACTGCCATATCACAACACAGAGTACTAACCACTATACAGTCACGGTGAGCTACCGGGACACCACACTGCCATATCAATTAGGAGAAAGTGGATTAGATTCTATTTTATCTACATAAGACTAACAATTTGTTTTATAATTGTTCTTCCTTACTGATTTTTATGAAATGGAAATATTCTTTGGGAGGGCCAGCAAATTTAAAAGTTAACATTTAAAAGATCAAACATATTATACCTAAGTGCCTTCTTTAAAACTTTTAAAATAATCTCCACTTGGAAGTTTAATGAAATCTCAAATTTATCTGTTCACAAATGAACTTCTTATCTTCCAAAATGGCTCCACCCACAGCCTTTCCCATTCCTGATAATGTTAATGTCATCCTTTAGCTCAGGCAAAAAATATCTTGGGAGGTATCCTTGATTCTTCTTTTTCTTATATCCCACATCCACCTTATAAGCTGGCAGCTCTATCTTTAAAATATACTCAGATATATAGAGCTCATCCACTGCTATCACCTTGGCCCAGGACACCAGCATCTCACCAGAATTATTAATGCTACAATTACCTCCTCATTGCTCTCCATGGAGCAGCCAGAGTGATCCCACTAAAACCAAGCCAGGTATAACCCTAAAGTATACCCTGGCTTTAGCCTCCCCAGAGTTAAAACTAAAGTTCTTACAAAGACCCAGATGTAAAGTCTCAAAAGAAGGGCATTATCTCTCTCATCTCATCACCTACAATTTACCTCCTAGGTCAGTCTACTCTAGCCACCTTGGCCTCCTTACTGTGTCTCACATTCATCTGGCAAGCGCCCACTTCAACCTTTGCAGTTGCTGCGCTGTCAGCTTGACCATTCTTTCTCCTGATTTCTTTCTCTCTGCCAAGATTTTGCTTAAATGTCACCTTGTGATTTTAAATTGAATCACACACACAAGCATTTTATTTTCTCCATGTCATTTATCTTCTTCTAATACCCTATATCATTTATTTTATTTATCTGACTCCGCCACTAGAATGTAAACTCATGAAGGCATGGATTTATTTTGTTAATTGCTGAATCCCCAAAACACAGGACAGGGCCTCATGTGTTTATCAAGTAGAAATGCAATAAACACTTCTTAATTACACAAACAAATATTACTAGTAGAGGAAGTATAACTAACATAGCTTAAAACATAAACTTTGGAATCAAATTGCTTCTGTTTAACATCTGATTGCAACACTTATTAGTTGTGTGACCCTAGTCAAATTACATATCAGAACTGAACCTTAGTTTTTTTATCTCTAAAATGGGAGAACTGTTTATGACCCAACTCATATGATCACTATATGGATTAAATTATACAATCCAAGTAGCAAGCTACATGTGTCTGGCACATAGTATAATAAATTCTCAATAAACTTTAGCTAGTTTAGAGGTAGTATGGTAAGTCAGGTCATTCTGGATAAAGTTGTATACACACCTTTGTAGCAAATGAAAATTCTTCAATAATAAACAAAATTCATAAATGGGTATTTATAAGTGGATTTATAAATGGATAGATCTATTCTTTGGGGATAGGATATTAGAAGTTATTTATTCCAATCCTTATTGCATTGTATAATATTCCTTGTTGACAATTCTAGGCCTCTTTGTTTGCCCTTTGTAAAAGATCAGATTGATTTCCTGCCTACATCCATTTCCCTACTTTCTCATTTTGGTTTCAGTGCCTGAAGTTATTGACAGTATAGAAGAATTCTTCCTTTGTGGATATGGCTTACTAAAAAGTGCCAGAGAAGTATATTTTCCAACATCTATACAAACTTCA
The DNA here is from genome assembly GCF_041146395.1 of Eulemur rufifrons. Lineage (NCBI taxonomy): Eukaryota > Metazoa > Chordata > Mammalia > Primates > Lemuridae > Eulemur > Eulemur rufifrons. The sequence goes on along the minus strand of NC_090998.1, from coordinate 32,967,552 downwards.
GACAGCCATTAGCTTTAGGGGCAAGTGACCCAATACCTGGCTCTAGAAGATGGATCCCAATTGGGCTGAGCCAACCCTAATAATCTCATTCCTCTTGCCAGTGATTGGTTAAGAATGGACACATGAGCCAGGTGTGGCAGCACATGACTGTATCCCAGCTACTTGGGAGATTGAGGCATGAGGATCACTTAAGCCCTCCAGGAGTTGGAGGCTACAGCGAGCTATGAAAAGAATGGACATGTGAGACATATGATACACTTCTGGCCAATACTAAGTGAAGGAATTCTGTTGAGGGCTTCTAGGGAAAATCTTCTTGCTGATAAGAATAATGATGTTTCCTTTTCTGAGTGCTTTTTCTCTAGATGTGATATCTGGAACTGTTGAAACCATATCATGACCTGGGAGGGCACCAGCCATTAGTTGAAATTGATATACATTTGATAGTCATTAAATATTTAACTCACTATATATCTCTGCCTTCCAGGCATATACGGTCATGCATTGTTTAATGAAGGGAATACATTCTTGAGAAATGCATATTGAGGCAATGTTGTCATCATGTAAACATCACAGAGTATACTTATATAAACCTAAATGGTATAGCCTACTATACGCCTAAGCTATATGGTATAGTCTATTGCTCCTAGGCTATAAACCTGCACAGCATGTTACTGTGCTGAATACTGTAAGCAGTTGTAACACCATGGTATTTGTGTATCTAAACATAGAAAAGGTACAGTAAAAATGCAGTATTATAATCTTATGGGACCACCTTGGTATGTGTGGTCCATCATTGACCAAAATGTCATTATGCAGTGCATGACTCTAATAGGATTGTAATTCCTGGCTCACTTGTGAGTGGATGGGGAAAGTGACCAGTACTGGTCAATGAGTTGTGAGTAGAAATGATGTGTGCTATTTCTGAACCAGAGCATGTAATTGTTGGTGCAAGACATCCTAGAGTTCTCTTTCTCTTCTAACACAGTGATTAGCAATGTTCAAGATGGTAGCAGCTTGGAGCCTTAAGTAACTACAGTGAAAAGAGCTCTATACTGCCCTGGATATATCTATTTTTAGCATAGTATTTGAAAAATACAATAGGCCGGGGCCGTGGTTCACGCCTCTAATTCCAGCAGTTTGGGAGGTTGAGGCTGGAGGATTACCTGAAGCCAGGAGCTCGAGACCAGCCTTGATAACACAGTAAGACCCTGTTTCTCCAAAACATAAGAAAAACTAGCCAGGCAGGTGGCATGTGCCGGTAGACCCAGCTACTCAGGAGGCTGAGGCAGGAGGATAGCTTGACTCCAGGAGTTCTATTGTGCCACTGCACTCCAGCCTGAGTGACAGAGTAAGACCTTGTCTCTAAAAAAAAAAGAAAGAAAAAGAAAAAAAATAATAATAAAATAAAAGCACTAACATCTTGCTGTTAAAGTCTAGGCTTTGAAGTTAAACAGACATGTCTGACTCCCAGATCTACCCTTCTCTGAGCTTCAATGTCTCCATTTAGAAAAGCGAATAATAATACATACCTTTCTAGGTTCATAAGAGAGATAAATAATATGAAGCACTTAATCTAACACAAAATTAACACATAGTTAAAATGTTATAATTTTGCTTTCTATCAGGACATTATTTATTGTAATAAGAATAACTTCATAGCTTTAAGCTTTATGATGAATATTAAAATGAAATTTCCTGGGGCATGGTGGCATGCACCTGTAGTCCTAGCTACTCAGGAGGCTGCAGTAGGAGGACTGCTTGAGCCCAGTTCAAGTACAACCTAGGCAATGTAATGAGACGCTGTCTCTAAAAAAAGAAAAAGAAAATAAAAAGAAATTTCTCTATTTGTGTGAGGAAAGCATTTCAAATACACCCAAACCTATAATTTAAATTTTGGTCAAAATTATTTTTATTTTAGAGCCTTTAAAAATTAGAAGTGGAGTCTTAATTCCAGAAATCCTATTATCAAAGAAAATGTTTCTATGGGAAGACAAATAGGATTGTCCATTGAATACTCCTAGACATAATTGTAGTTACCAATTAGTAATATCCCTGGGGCACTTACGAGAAGCACGCAGATATAGGCAGTTAAGTGAACATGCCTTTAATTTACACTGCACAAGGTTCTCAAAGATGAAACCACACTGAAGATGAGATCACAATCTAAAATTACAAAACATGCAAAGAAGCAATCTACATGTGCCAGAGTCAGTGGACAAAGTGAATAATGGGATTAGATTTCCAAAAACACAGATAAAAGTATTATAAATCATATTCTGTAGGGATGATTAAAAATGAACAGACAAAAATGGAAATATAACAAAAGACCAAGGAAATTAGAAAAGAAAAAAAAACTGGATCAAAAATGAAATAAGGCCGGGCGCGGTGGCTCACGCCTGTAATCCTAGCTCTCTGGGAGGCCGAGGTGGGCGGATCGTTTGAGCTCAGGAGTTCGAGACCAGCCTGAGCAAGAGCGAGACCCCATCTCTACTAAAAATAGAAAGAAATTATATGGACAGCTAAAAATATATATAGAAAAAATTAGCCGGGCATGGTGGTGCATGCCTGTAGTCCCAGCTACTCAGGAGGCTGAGACAGGAGGATCGCTTGAGCTCAGGAGTTTGAGGTTGCTGTGAGCTAGGCTGACGCCACGGCACTCACTCTAGCCTGGGCAACAGAGTGAGACTCTGTCTCAAAAAAAAAAAAAAAAACGAAATAAGTAAAACTTTAAAAATGTAAAAACATATAGTCATTAAAATATTTGTAAAAATAAATGGACTCTGGGGGAACTATCCACTCTGTAAGAAGACCATCAGGCTGAAGAAGCCACTTGCAGATGTTCTGGTCAACAGCTACGTGACCTTAAGTCAACAGCCAGGTGATCTTTAGTCAACAGCCAGCATCAACTGGCAGCTATATATTATAAATGAACCATTCTGGACATCCAACTCAGATGCATCTTCTTAAGACTGTGGCCCCAGCCAATATCTAACTGCAACCACATGAGATAACCAAAGCAAGAACTTCTCATTTGGGCCGTTTCTAAATTTCTGATACATAAAATCAAGAGCAAAATGAAATTGTTATTGTCAACGATGTGGAGAAATCAGAACCCTCATACAGTGCTGCTGGGAATGTAAACTGGGACAGCCACTTTGGAAAATAGTTTGTCAGTTCTTCAAACAATTAAACAGAATCTCTATATGACTCTATATGACCCAGCAATTCCACTCTCAGGTTTATACCCAAAAGAAATGAAAACACATGTTCACAAGGAAACTTACATATACTTCCACCATTGACTATTATGAATAATGTTATTCATAATAGTCAATGGTGGAAGTGACACAAATGTTTATCAACAGACAAATGGATAAACAAAATGTAATATATCATATGATGGAATATTCATCTATAAAAAAGAATGAAATAATAATACATGCTATAACACAAATGAACCTTGAAAGCATTATGCTAAGTGAAAGAAGCCAGTCACAAAAGACTACACATTTTATGATTCCATTCATATGAGAATCTAGAATAAGGAGATATTACTTTTCTGTGGAGCATAAAATTTCAAAAAAAGAAAGAAAGAAATAGAAACTTACAGAGATAGAAAGTAGACAAGTGGTTGCTTAGGGCTGAGGGAGGGCCGGTGAGAGGGCAGTGGTTGGAGGATGATAGCTAAAGAGTATGGGGTTTCTTTTTCAGGTGATGAAAATATTCTAAATTGTGCTGATGGTTACAAATATCTGTGAATATAATAAAAGCCACTGAATTGTACACTTAAATGGGGAGATTGTAAGTTATGTAAATTATACGTCACTGAAACTATTAAGAAATATTAAAGCAAGTTCTTCAGGCTGAAAGGAAATGACACCAGATGGCATCTAAAATCCATGCAAAGAAATAAAAAATGCTGGTAAAGGTAATTATAAAGGTAATGATAAAAGATGGCATAAATATAAATTTCTCTCTTTTCATTTCAACTGATTTTAAAACAAATACATGATACAATAATTATGGCATCATTGAGTTTATATTAATAGGTAATACATATGACAATGATAGCACAAAGGAGAGTGGAGAGAATGGAACTGTATATTGAAGGAAGGAATGATGTATGTAGTAACTAAAATGCACAGGAAGAAAAAGAATACTAAAAATGATGCATTTCCAAGGAAATAAATCAAAGACTCTATATAAATGTTTTTTCTCCTTTCTCCTCTTCTTTAAAAGATGAACATTGTATAATTTTTATGCCATAATTATAACACTATAGTGTTGAGTTTATAACGTATAGAGATGGCATATGATTGACAACAATAACACAAATATCACAGCAAAGTTTCTGTATATTGCTGGAATTAAGTAAGCATTCATCTGAAATTGCTTATGATAAATTGAGATACATGGTAATCCCTAGATCTACCACTTAGAATATAATTTTTTTTTTAAAAAGCAAAAAAATCAACAGAGAAATTAAAGTGGGACACTAGAAAATATCTATTTAATACAAAAGAAGACAGTAAAGGAAGAACAAGAAAAACACATGATTAATACAGAAAATGAATAGCAACATGGCAGATGTAAATCCAACCACATCTGTAATAATATTAAATGTGAATGCAAACTAAACCCAAAGTTAGCAGAAGGAAGGAAATAATAAGGATCAGAACATAAACAGAGTAGAAAAACCATAGAAAAATCAATGAAAGTAAAATATAAATGCATTAAACACTCCAATCAAATTTCAAAGATTGTCAGACTGGATTAAAAACAAGATTCATATTATGTTGCCTACAAAAGTCAAATTTTGAATTCAAAGACAAATAGATTGAAAGTAGATGGATGGAAAAGATATACCATGCAAACAATAACCAAAAGAGAGGTGGAATGACTATAGTAATACCAGGCAAAATAGACTTTAGGACAAAAAATATTACTAGAGACAAAGAAGGATATTCTATGATGATAAAAGATCAACTTATCAGGAAGATACAACTATTGTAAATATAAACATACTTAACAGAGACCAAAAAACATAAAGCTAAAACTGACAGAATTGAAGAAATAGACCATTCAACAATAATGTTAGATACTTCAATAACCCATTCTCAAAAATAAATAAAACAATTAGACAAAAACCAGCAAGGATATAGAAGACTTGAACAATACCATCAACCAATTTGGCCTAACTGATAATCAATAGACCACTCCATATAAAATCAGCTTACTAAATATTCTTTTCAAGCACACATGCATCATTCTCCCAGATAAACAAAATGTTAGGCCATAAAACAAAATTTAAAAGGCTAGAAATCAGGCAAAGCATGTTCTCTAACCACACCAATATTAAATTAAAAATCAACAACCAAAAAAAATGAGTAATTCACAAATATTTAGAAATTAAATAATACACTCCTCTATAATTCATGTGTCAAAGAAGAAATCAAGGAAATTACAAAATATTTTGAACTAAATGATAAAAACTCAACATATCAAAACTAATGGGATGTAGGTAAAGCAATGCTTAGAGGCAAATTTATAGATTTAAAGACCTGTATTAGAAAAGATAAAATGTCTCAAATCAACAACCTATGATAAGGAGATTGAGGCTTTTAAGGGGAAAAAAAAAAAAAACCTATGCTTCTACCTTAAGGAGCCAAAAAGTAAGCACAAACTAACCAAAATTAGCAGAAGTGAAAGAAATAATAAAAATTTGAGTGGAAATCAGTGAAATAGAAAATGGAAAAAGAGTAGAAAAAAATAACAATGAAACCAAAAGTTAGTTCTTTGAAAAGTTCAACAACAGTGAAAAATCTTTAGATATACTGATCAAGACAGAAACGGAGAGAGACAGAGAGAATACATAAAAGAGGGGACATCAACAAAATACTAACAAAACCAAAGCCAGTAATATATGAAAAAGATTATACACTATGACCAAATATGATTTATTCCAGTGTGCAAGGTTGGTTTAACATCCAAAATTCAATTAATATAACATATCATTTTAATAAAGGACAAAAACCACATGATTGTTCAAATATATACAGGAAAAACATAATTTAACAATATCCCACACTCATTCATGCTAAAAACTCTCAGCAAACTTGGAATATTAACTAACTTCCTCAACCTGATAAAAAGCAACCACAAAAAACCTACAAAGAACATCATACTTAATAGTGAAATAAATGCTGAAGGCTTGCCCCCTAAGATTGGGAATAAGGAAAAGATCTATGCTCTCACCTCTTCAACATTGTACTAGCGATTCTAGCAAATGCAATCTGGTAAGAAAAAGAAATGAATAGCATCCAGATTGGAAAGGAAGTAACAAAATTATCTTTATTTGTAGGCAACATGATCCTATATGTAGGAAATCTGAAGAAACCCCTCCAAAGAAGTATTAGAACTAATAAATATGTTTAGCAAGATCACATTATTAAAGATCAACATATAAAAACAGACCGTCTCTACTAAAAATAGAAAAAAATTAGCTGGGCAACTAAAAATAGAAAAAAAAAATTAGCTAGGCGTGGTGGTGCATGCCTGTAGTCCCAGCTACTCAAGAGGCTGAGACAGGATTGCTTGAGCCTGGGAGTTTGAGGTTGCTGTGAGCTAGGCTGATGCCATGACACTCTAGCCCAGGTAACAGAGCGAGACTCTGTCTCAAAAAAAAAAAAAAAATCAGTTGCATAACTCTAGCAAAAAATAATATGAAGGCCAGGCGTGGTGGCTCACGCCTGTAATCCTAGCACTCTGGGAGGCCGAGGCGGGTGGATCACTCAAGGTCAGGAGTTTGAGACCAGCCTGAGCAAGAGCGAGACCCCGTCTCTACTAAAAATAGAACAAAATTATCTGGCCAACTAAAATATATATAGAAAAAATTAGCCGGGCATGGTAGCGCATGCCTGTAGTCCCAGCTACTTGGGAGGCTGAGGCAGTAGGATCGCTTAAGCCCAGGAGTTTGAGGTTGCTGTGAGCTAGGCTGGTGCCATGGCACTCACTCTAGCCAGGGCAAGAAAGCAACACTCTGTCTCAAAAAAAAGAAAAAAAGAAAGAAAGAATATGAAAATGAAAATAAGAAAATTCAATTTAGAATATCACCAAATGCTTAGGAATAAATCTGACAAAAGAAGTGTAAGATATTATACACTGAAAAATAAAAACATTGCTAAGAGAAATTTTTAAAGATTTAAATAAATAGACATCGCATGTTCATAGATTTGGAAAATTCACTATTACAAGATGCCAGTGCTCTCCCATTTGATATATAAATTCAGTGCAATCCCTACCAAAATTTCAGCAGGCTTATTTTTGCAAAATTGGCAAGCTAATCCTAAAATGTATATGGAAATGCAAAGAACCCAGAATAGTGAAAAAATAATCTTGAAAAAGAAGATCAAAGTTAGAGGACCTATACTACTTGATTTCAAAACTTAATATAAAGCTCCAGTAATTAAGAGAGTGTGGTACTGACATAAAAATAGACATGTAGAAAAATGGAGCTGAATTTTATCCAGAAATAAACCATGTATGATCAATTCATTTTTGACAAAGGTCCCATGGCAATCCAGTGAGGAAAAGATAATCTTTTCCACAAATTTTGCTGGGACAATTGCATGTCTACATAGAGAAAGATTAAATTAGACCCTAACCTCACACCATATGAGTTATAGGGGCTTACTAAACAACTTGAGCTCTCTATTGAAACCCCAGAAGGACCATGCCTTATGAGTAAATACCAACTCCCTGGAAAAGGATATGCCCCAAAGAAAAGCTAAATAGATCCACACTAAACAAACCTGTAACTAAGACTACAATGTCAGGACGATTCTGCAGTAATTTAACTACGTACTAGAACACAATTCAACACTCTTCAGAGGAAGATCTCAGAATCCACAGTCTCCCCACCTTTCATCCACCATATCGGTTTATAATAAAAAAAATTACCAGACATGTGAAGAAACAGATAGAATTGCCTACACCACTCTCTTTATTACTGAATTGGACTCAGAGAAAAGGTTGAGCAAAATTGATGTTAGTCACTAGCCTTTGTCTTTTTTCCCCACCAAAAAACAGACCAATTTTAATTTTAGATGTTTAAGGTAAAGAGTAGAACACTCAAGAATGAACTCCTTAAATAAGTTGTCTGAACAAAAATTATTATTTAGATTTCATAAAGTCTTATTTGGCTCTGGATGCATTTACTAAAATGGATCCTGAGGGAACTTTAACTCTTTTTTAAACTGCAAAGAACAAATTGGAAACCATGTAATTAATTACCTTGTATAAAGCCTCTGTAAAATAATGGCAGTATTTTCAAGAAGCTGTCAGAAGCATAGCTGTCTCCTATTCATACTGCCTTGATTCTGGAAACTCAAAAAGGTTCTAAATTAACATCAGACTATTAGGAAACACCATAGAATTTTCCAGTACTAAAATTCAGATAGCCTTTCTATTGTTAGATCATGCCTAGGTTCTAGGTAGAAATGAGGAAACCATTATTATATCAATGGGGCTGTATCTAACCCAGAAAACCCATTATATTTCATTTGAACTCATTAACTTCTCATTATATGAAAAAATTATCATCCCGTTTTCTACATGTAGTATACTTTCCTAAGAACTAAGGAGCCTCCCACCACCACCCTGACCACCATCTCTTTAGTTACTTTACTCACATTTGACATGATGATTACCTCCTCAAACAGAATGAATTACAGATGCTCCTCAACTTAAGATGGGGTTCTGTCCCAATAAACCCACGGTAAGTTGAAAATATCTTGAGAATGCCTTTAATACACCTAACCTACTGAACCTCATCACTTAGCCTAACCTACCTTAAACATACTCAGAACACTTACATTAGCCTACATTAGTTGGGCAAAATCATCTAGTACAAAGCCTATTTTATAATAAAGTGTTGAACAGTTCATGTAATTTATTGAATACTGGGCTAAAAGTGAAAAACAGAATGGTTACATGAGTATTCGAAGTACAGCTTCTAATGAATATGTATTGCTTTCGCAGCATCATAAAGTCAAAAAATCCTAAGTCAAACTATCATAAGTTAGGGACTATCTATAGTTAAATAAACTAAAGTAGCTTTTTCAGCTTGGTTCATAACCTGAGCTCTGTTTCATTCCCCAAGGAATAAATGAAAAAATACTATGGTAAATGCTATTCACCATAGCAGAAATGCTATTCACTATGGTAAATGCTGATTTCTGTATTCAGGTTAGAGTTATGGGGAAATGTCTGCATTTAAAGTTCCCACACGGAGAAAAGATACAATTAGAACCAGAGTGTTAACCTTATAGGCAGAATCTGGGGTTTGAGATTCAAGCCAAGTGCAAGGAAACAGTTCACACTCAGACAGGAAACTTCTCTGGATCCAAAACAGAGGGATGAGGTCACACAGTAATATAAGCCTGGACTAACATATCTGCCCACTGCTCTATGGGTTACTGGTTTAATGGCTTGAACAGATTAATCCCAATTAGCATAAATTACTACTTAGAACAAAACATGTTTCATGAGATTGCAGCTGATGTGTTTGTATATTTTTAAAAGGAGTGATGAGGATCCTTTTCAAAAATTTTACTTAGTTTCCTAATAATACTGAAAATAAGAATTCAAAGGTTTCTTCTAAATTAGGGTTTTCTGTATGTGAAAACTATTTACCAGGTGGACTACAAGATGACTCACACACACACACACACAATTTCCATGACTCAGAGACTCTTACAGGCAGAGCCTAGCAGGGAACCATCTGGCAAAGAAATGTGGCTTGCAGAGTCCCAAAATGAACATCACTAAGCAGGTTTCAAGCTGAGAGACAATAACTTAATAATTAGCACACTTTCTAATCCATATACTTTTTGCTGTGGATTGAATGTTTGTGTCCCCACCAAAATTCAATCCCTAATCCCCAATGTGATGGTATCTGGAGGTGGAGCCTTTGGCAGGTAATTAGGTTTAGATGAGGTCATGAGGATGGAGCCGCCAAGATGGGGTTAGTGCCCTTATAAGGAAATGAAGAGACCTGGGCTTGAGCTTGCTCACTCGCACTCTCTCTCTCTCTTTTTCTCCCTCTCTCTACCATGTGAGGATATAGCCAGAAGGCAGCTGTCTGTGAACCAGGAAGAGGGCCCTGACCATGTTGGCACCCTGATCTCAGACTTCCAGCCCCCAGAACTGTGAGAAATAAATGTTTGTTTTTTAAGCCACCCAGTTTACGGTATTCTGTTATAGCAGCTGGAACTGATGATGACAGCTTTTATTTTTTTTTCTTGCCTTACTGTCCTAGTTAGAGTTGTCACAACACTAAACAGAAATAGTGAGAGCTAACATCCTTGTCTTATCCCTGACATCAAAAGGAAAGCTTTCAACATTTCACCAGTATGATGCTTACTGTAAATTTTTGGTAGATTAAGAAAATTCCCTTCTTTTCCTAGTTTTCTAAGAAATGTTAAGTTTTATCAACTAATGGATATTGAATAGCATCACATACTAGTAATACTTTCCTGCATCTATTGAAAAAATTCTATAGTTTTCCTTTTATTCTGATAATGTGTGAATTACACTGCATTCCTTGCATAAATCCCACTTGGTCATGATGTATGTTATGAACTGAATGGTTACGTACCCCTAAAATTCACAAAAGAAGCCCTAACCTTCAAGGCAGCTGTATTATGTACCCCTAAAATTCACATAAGAAGCCCTAACCTTCAAGGCATCCACTCCCTTTGGATGATCCCATAAAATTAGTGTCCTTATAAGAAGAGATACCAGAGAGCTTTCTCTCTCTCCAAATGCCCACACTCAGAGAAAAGGTTATGTGAGGACAAAGCCAACATCTGCAAGCCAGGAAGAGAGCCCTCACCATAAACCAAACTCTGCCAGAACCTTCATCTTGAACTTTCCAGCCTTCAGAACTGTGAGAAAATAAACTTCTCTTGTTTAAGTATTTTGCCATGGCAGCCTGAACAAGCTAAAATGACATATTATCTCATTTATATATTGTTGGATTTTGTTTGAGATTATTTTGTGTAGAATTTCTTCATCTACACTTTGAGAGGTATTTATTTCTCATAATATTCTTGTAATTTTCATTTCTTATTATATCCTTCTTGAGTTTTGGTATCAAGGTTATTATGTTGGCCTCCTATGCTCTGGTAGAAAATTTTAAAACAGGCATTCTTTTTTTCTTAAAGGTTGCATAATAGTGAAGCTGTCTTGGCTTGGAGTTTTTTTTGCGGCAATTAATTATAGGCTCAATTTGTTTAATGGCTATAAGACTTTTGATTATCTAGTTTTCTTGTATGACATTAGATAAGTTGTATTTTTCTAGGAATTTGACAATTTTGTCTAGAATTTCAAACTTGTTAGTATAAAGTCATTCATAATAGCATCTTAGTAAATTTTTTAAGAGCTTAGAACAAATGGTTATTTGTGCTTTCTCTCTTTTTTTATCAGTCTCACCAGAAGTTTATCAATTTAATTTTAGCTATGTTGTTTTCAACTGCATGGTTTTTAAAATTGTATTAATTTCTATTCTTATCTTCATTTCTTCTTACCCTGATGTTTTGGGGTTTATTTTATAGTGTTAATATTAGGTCATTAAATATGAAACGTCTGATTTCAAATCAAAAGTGTACTTTATTAGATCTCAAACATCAAGCAGTACAATTAATCAAATTATGCACCTAAACTTGTGGTCAACGACCCCTGGGGGCCGTAGACCAGTACCAGGGTCCTGTTAGGAACTGGGTGCATAGCCGGAGCTGAGCGGCAGGCCGGCAAGCAATGCAAAACTTCATCTATATTTACAGCCGATCCCCATCACTCACGTCACCACCTCAGCTATGCCTTGGCATTAGATTCTCATAGGAGCATGAACCCTACTGTAAATTGTGCATGTGAGGGATCTAGGCTGTGTACTCCTTATGAGAATCTAATGCCTGATGATCTGTGGTGGAGCTGAGGTGGTGATGCTAGTGCTGGAGAGCAACTGCAAATACAGATTGCCATTAGCAGAGAGCTTTCACCGCACAGAGATCATAATAAATCACTGTCTCCCATGACCTCCAGATGGGACCATCTAGTTGCAGGAAAACAAGCTCAGGGCTCCCACTGATTCTGCATTATGGTGAGTTGTATAATTATTTCTTTATATATTATAATGTAATAGAAATATACATTATACATTATACATTATAATGTAATAGAAATAAAGTACACAATAAATGTAATGTGCTTGAATCATCCTGTAATCATCCCTCCCTCAGTCCATGGAAAAATTGTCTTCCATGAAACCAGTCCTTGGTGCCAAAAAGATTACGGACCACTGGGCTAAACTATGGATACAGTTTTGCTATCTTAAACAGTAGCTTGTTTATGCCAGCAGCAAAGAAGCCTGGAGAGCAAATGGCAATGAAATCACGAAAGGTGTTTTCCACAGCTTGTTGAGAATTGAATATTTTTCCTTGCAAGAAGTGGCCAAAGCCTAGAAGAAGTGGTAGTCAGTTGGTGCAAGCAAGGTCTGGTGAATGTGGTGGATGACAGAGAGTTTCCAAGTCCAGCCTCTGTAGTTTGAGCAGTGTTGTTTGTGCGACATGTGGTTCACCATTGTCTTGCAAGAGGATTGGCCTGTTTCTATTGACCAATCTCGGCTGCTTAATCCCAAGCATTGTCATCATTTCTGTACAACTCGTTGCAGTAGACACACCCTGTAATTGACTGACCAGGTTTCATGAAGCTGTGGTGCATAATACCAGCACTGGACCACCATTAGCTTTTTTTCATGACTATTAGGTTTTGGACTGTGTTTCGGCACTTCATCTTTATTCAACCACTGTGCCGAACACTTGCAATTGTCAAAAAGAATCCATTTTTCGGCCGGGCGCGGTGGCTCACGCCTGTAATCCTAGCACTCTGGGAGGCCGAGGTAGGTGGATCGTTTGAGCTCAGGAGTTCAACACCAGCCTGAGCAAGAACGAGACCCTGTCTCTACCAAAAATAGAAAGAAATTAGCTGGACAACTAAAAATACATATAGAAAAAATTAGCTGGGCATGGTGGTGCATGCCTGTAGTCCCAGCTACTCGGGAGGCTGAGGCAAAAGGATCGCTTAAGCCCAGGAATTTGAGGTTGCTGTGAGCGAGGCTGATGCCACAGCACTCTAGCCCGGGCAACAGAGTGAGACTCTGTCTCAAAAAAAAAAAAAAAAAAAAAAAAAAAAATCCATTTTTCATCACACGTAACAATACAATGTAGAAATGGTTCACCTTTATGTTGTGACAGCAAAGAAAGGCAAGCTTCAAGACAATTTCTCTTCTGACGCTTGTTTAATTCATGTGGAACCCATCTATCCAACTGCTTGACCTTGCGTATTTGTTTCAAATGGTCCAATATTGTTGGAATAATAACGTCAAACCTTGCTGCTAATTCATGCATAGGTAGAGATGGATTCACTGCCACTATAGCTTTCAGCTCATCATTATCCACCTTGGTCTCTGATCACCCACATGGCTCACTTTCAAAATTAAAATCACGAGAATGGAACTTCTCAAACCACTGACGTACTGTGCGTTCATTAGCCACATCCTTCCCAAACACTTCAGTGATATTTCAAGCTGTCTGCACTGCATTGGTTCCATGGCAGAACCCATATTCAAAAGTAACACAAATTTTTGACTTATCCATGTTTTCACAAAAATTGCTCTAAAAAAATCTGCAAGATAATCACAAGCCAAAACGTGCATTTTAAAGACTGAGGATGTACCTTCACAATAAAAATAAAACAAGAAGTGTCAAAGTGAAGTGTCAGAGATATCAAGTGTCAAACTTAGTGCTTAAGGAAATCAGACATTTCATAATAATCTATACTTTTTCTAACTTCCTGAAATGAATGCTTAGATCATTGATATTCAAGTTTTCCTGTTGCCTAATGTATACATTTTAGCTTATTAATTAACCTCTAAGCACTATTTAGTTGCATTGCACAAGTTTTGTTTTGTTTTGTTTTGTTTTAGAGACAGGGTCTCACTATGTCACCCAGGCCAGAGTACAGTGGCTTATCATAGCTCACTACAACCCCAAACTCCTGGGCTCAAGTGATCCTCCTGCCTCAGCCTCCCAAGTAGATGAGACTACAAGTGTGTGCCACCATGCCTGGCTAATTTTTCTATTTTTTGTAGAGACGGGGGTCTCACTATGTTGCTCAGGCTGGTCTCAAACTCCTGGCCTCAAGCAATCCTCCTACCTTGGGTTCCCAAAGTGCCAGGATTAAAGGCATGAGCTACCACACCTGGCCAACACAAGTTCTAATAAACTGTATTTTTATTATTATTCAGTTGAAAATATTATATAATTTCCATTGTTATTGTTTCTTTGATCCATGAGTTATTTGGTAATGTATTTTAAAATTTCTAAACATAGGAGTATTTTCTATAATAAATTTCTAGATTAGGTTCACTTTGGTTGGAAAACACACTATACATCATTTCAATCCTTTGAAATGTGTTTAAACTCTATTGTACAACAAATAGTCAATTTTTATAAATGACCTTCTTATCTTTGAAAAAAATGTGGATTGTGCAAGCAATAAAATAAACTTTGTTAATTATATTTTTCAAATCTAAGAACTGATTTTCTTTTCTGCTTGTTTTGTCAATTACTGAGAAGGAAGTATTCCACATGGGTGGGGCGTGGTGGCTCAGGCCTGTAATCCTAGCACTCTGGGAGGCCAAGGAGGGACGATCCTGAAGGTCAGGAGTTCGACCAGCCTGAGTAAGAGGGAGACCCTGTCTCTACTAAAAATAGAAAGAAATTAGCTGGACAACTAAAAAATATATAGAAAAAATGACCTGGGCATGGTGGTGCATGCCTGTAGTCCCAGCTACTCGGGAGGCTGAGGCCGAAGGACTGCTTGGCCCAGGAGTTTGAGGTTGCTGTGAGCTAGGCTGATGCCACAGCACTCCCCTCTAGCCCGGGCAACAGAGCGAAACTCTGTGTCCAAAAAAAAAATCTTCCACATGATTATGGATTTATTATTATGGTTCCATCCATATTTCGTTTATATTTTTTAAGGCCATGTTACCAGTCACCACAGAAATTTAGAACTTTTTTATACCTTCCTGTGAATTGAACCTTTTATCATTATAAAGTGCTTCTCTCTTCTCTGGTAATTACTTTTGCCTTAATAGGTACCCAGCTTTTCTTTGGTCATTTTGCAGTATATATTTTCCCATATTTTTACTTTCAATCTTTCTGTGTCCGTATGTTTTAGCTATGCTTCTTGTACGCAAAATATATTTCAGTTTTTTTTTACTGAGTCTGAAATTTTCTATCTTTAATTAGAACATTTAGTCCATGTATCAGTCTAGGTCCAATCAGGAGTGAGAAACCAGATGGTAATTTGAAAGGGAAATATTATATAAATAAGTATTAACTATAACAGGGGTTAGGGCAGTAGGGATTGGCTACTAAGAAGCAGAGAGAATTCTAATAAATACAGCAGATAAGAGGAACAGCCACTACTCTAGAGAAGAGGTAGAATGTCCAAGGAAAAGTACAACTCACACTCCTGCCAGCCCAGGGCTAAGAGATTATGGGCATGGCTCACCGGATGACAAAGAAGTCTCTGTGGTTCCACAGGAGGAAATCCACCCTCTGGAGCTTACCGGAAATCCTCCCTGTAGGGGGCTGGAGAAAGATGTTTTCCAGGAGGGATCTCACTTGAGGCATTCTGCTACAATGTCCAGGAAAGGTATGGCTGCTGGCCACTGTGCACTGCGAGAACCTGGTGCCGGAAAAAGGTCAAGCGCCTGAGGCAGGGGAAACCACGTGCGTTGCAGAAGCCGGATACCGTCTTGGAACTGCCTCCGCCGCAGGAACCTCAGCAGTGAGCACAGCGGAACCAGGAAGTAAAAACCCCTTCTTCCTGAAATGTCCCTCTAGCGCCCTCTAATGACAGAGTTTCAGTGCCATCTGGCAAATGAAAACCACTTAAAGGCTCAGAACCATATTCACAGAGAAGAAAAAAGGGTGAATTTGGAGCTGAGAGGCAATAGACAGATATATAGCACACAATCCATCAATCCATTTATATTTTAATCTCATTACTTATCTGAGGTTTATGTTCCTCTTTGTCCCTTTTCTTGTCTTTTTCTTTTTTATTAAGTATTTTTGTAGTTCTACTTTCCCTTCTCTGTTAGTTTGGAAAATATGCCTGAGTTTACTACTGTTTTAGAAATTATGCTCTGGATTACAAAGTATATTATTTTACTTAAAATTTTTAATAGCTTTATTGAGGCACATGTCATAAAATTTACTCATTTTAATTGCACAATTCAATAACTTCCTAGTAATTTTTCAGAGTTGTGAAACCATCACACTTGGAATTTTTCCATTTTTCAGCTACTATGAATGATGCTTCTATAATCAGTTGTTTACAAGACTCTGTGGACTTATATTTTCATTGTTTGGGGGTAAATATGTAGGAGAAGATTTACTGGGTCACAAGATAAATCTATGTTTAACATTTTAAGAAATTGCCAAATTATTTTCCAAAGTGGCCACACCATTTTACATTCCTGGAGCAATATAAGATTTCAGTTTCTCTACATCCTCCTCAACAATTGTTATTGTCTGCTTTTTTTTTATTATAGCCATTCTTGTGAGTATGAAGTATTATCTCAATAAGGTTTTAATTTGCATTTTCCTAATAACTAATGATATTGAACATCTTTTTTTCTTTTTTTTCAAGCTTCCACACATAGCAATGAGATATTGGATATAATTTCATGTGTGTATTGACCATTCATATAACTTCTTTGATGAAATGTCTGTTCAGATCTTTTGCCCATTATTTGTCTTCTTTTCACTGAGTTCTAAGAGTTAGTTATATGTAAGGCTGGTGTGGGCACTCCTCCCTTCCTTAATGAAAAAAAGAAGCCCCCCCATTCCTCAGTACCCACCCTAAAACTGCAAGAAAAATTCCTCACTCTTCGTGCCAAAATCTTCCCGCCAAAGAAACCCCCATCCCCCATCTCTAAAACTTATATAAGCCCACTCAGACTTCTGGGTGGGGTGACTTCTCTGGTCCTACTCGTGGGACCCGTGAAGCTCGCCCAGGTCTGTGTGCCCCTCTCTCCCTCTCTCTCTCTCTCTCTCTCTGGACCCGTGACCCTCACTCGGAAGCACTCCAATAAAGCCTCTTAACTTATCCCTTTCAACTCTGCTGTCTTTCTTTCTCTGATGCCAGCCAATCCAAAAAACCTTACATTATATATTCTGGATATGATTCTCTTATCAGGTATATGATTTACAGATATTTTCTCCCAATTTGTGGCTTATCTTTTCACTTTCTTACTGTATCCTTGGAAGAACAAAAGTTTTTAATTTTGATGAAGTCTAGTTTATCAATTTTTTTCTCTCTTATCACTTGTGCTTTTGACATCCTTCCTATCTAAGGAATTTTTGTCTAAGCCAAGACCATAAAGACTCCTATGTTTTCTTCTAGAATTTTCATAGTTTTACCTGCTATATTTATGTCTATGATCCATTTTGAGTTTATTTCTGTTTATGGTATGAGGCGAGGGTCTAAATTCATCATTTTGCATGTGACTATCCAATTGTTTCATCACCATTTGTTTTTCTTATTAATCCCCAGCTATCCTTTCCCTCATTGAATCGCCTTGGCACTTTTGTTGAAAATCAATTTACAATAAATATAAGGGTTTATATCTGGACTTGAAAATACACTCATAACTTGTCAAATTCTAATGATAATTAGTACTTCATTTACCTCCCCTGTTGTTTTATATACTAGCATTATCATTTATTTTAATTTCTGTGTATCTTGAACCCCACAGGAAACTATTATTATTGTTTTATACAGTCCATGCTTATTTAGATGTACCCATACATTTACCACTTTTGTGTTCTTCATTCCTTCTTGCACCAGGGAACTTATATCTAGGATTATTTTCTTTTTCTGTCTCGAGAACACCCTGTAGTGTTTCCTTTAATATGGATAGGCTGGTAATGGATTATTTTAATTTTTGTTTGTGTGAAAGAAACATTCCTCAAGCATATTTTCCCTGGTCATAGAATATTATGTTGGCAGTTATTTTTTTTTAGCTCATTAAAAAATTATTTCATTAATTTCTGGTTTCCATTGTCTTTTTTTTTTTTCCCATGGCATTTTTTTTATCTTTGAGATTTTATATTCTGAATATTCTCTTCCAGTTCTGTCTCCCAGATCATTAATTCCTTCAACTTTGTCAAAAATTCTGTGAAACTCATGGACTAAGTGCTTAATTTTGATTATAATGATTTTCATTTCTAGATTTTTTTTTCATATCTGTAGTTTATTGAGGATAACTACAAATTCTCTGTCACTCTTCCCATTGAGAGTCCAGTTCCTCTGTCTCTTTGAATCTGGGCTGATTTTAGTAACTTGCTTGACTAATTGAATGCATTGGAAATAATGTCCTGTGATTTCCAAGGCTGGATCACAAAAAGTTTTGTAGCTTCTACCTGGGCTTTTTGAAACACTTGTTCTAGGAATGCTAGCACTCAAGATGCTCCCTTTGGGAGCTCAACCATCGTGCTATAAAAGGTAAGACACATTTAGATACTTTTCAAAAATTCTAGCTGAGCTCCCAGGAGACAGCTAGCACTAACTGAAGCCATGCAAATGAATTATCTTATATGTCTAACACATTTTGATCTTCATATAACTGTAGCCCCAGCAGACAAATTCAAAGTTTATAGTCAGACATGAGGGCAGATTAGTGTTAGATTATATACTCAGTGCTTCTCCTTCGCTCTTTTTCATGCCATCCTTTTCATATCTTTTCTCTTATTAATTCCCAGAGTTTTGGAAACCCTATTTTCTACCCCTTTTGCTTTCACTCTTTTACTCTTTCTCTACATAGAAGAATCCTTTAGACTATAAAGAGGAGATGGAAAATGGTGCTGAATGCATATTAATACAGTTGAAATTCATGGGAGAAAACAATATACATAGAGTGAGCAAATGATTGAAAAAAGTGGTTTTATTTCTCTAAGACCACAATTTATGAAGTTATCCTAGAGAGTTAATAATGAATGATTCATAACTTACACAAATCTGGAAAAATAATTATGCCAACTATACTGCTATAGTGTGTTGGAAAGTACTTGCCTTACCCAAAATAAAAATAAATATATAGAAATCCTTGTGTTAGGGAGAAAAATTAATGCCTCTTTTAGCTTAACACTATAATATTTGTTTTTCAGGGACACATTATTTAACCCATAGTTTTAAAAAGTAATAAATTAATAAGATGTTGTTTTAGGACAAGATATAATTTTCAGAGGAAATAACGACACATGTATACAAATCTAAGTACTAGCAAGCTATGTTATAATAGGGTTTCAAAGTACTAATAATCTACAGTGGAAGGCTTTTTAGGGGGCCTCTGGATTTGGGAAAAAAATTTAAAACAATAAAATGTATGATGATAAGCACTACTTTATGTATATAATTTTTTAACATCTTAAGTTTATTAATTTCTGTTTTCAATGCTTAATGAGCATTAATTATGTATTATTGAATGTTTGCTAAATATTAATTATGCATTGAGTATTTTTCAGAAATTTTATTTTTGTTGGTTAGAAAATACTGTTTGTTCACATTTTAGGTGGGTAAATTCTAAAGCAATATACCTTTTATTTACTTTCATGTAACTATATATTAAGCCATTATTTCCCATACACCACTACTGCTACTGTTAACGTATTGCTATCATATGTACATTGATATATTGCTATCTGCCAAGTACCATGCTAAGCACTTTAAATTAATCTTCATAAGAACTGAATGAAGTATGTCTGTTTTACCGAAGAGGAAACCAAGTCATAGAGAAGTTAAGTAGCCTACATGTTTTATGGCTGCAATATTAGATGATGCTTAAGTTTATGCAGAATCAGTCTACATAACATGTCTTATTTAAATTATATGAATTAGATTGGGCTTTATCTTACTGCTCTCTTTTTCTAATACCATTAAAAAAACAACTGTTACTCTAATTAACTTCGGTATAATGCCAGATGCTATTGCCCAGAGGTTATAACTTTAAAGATTAAAGATTAAATTGGTTTATTGTGAAAGCTTAGCCAACCAAAAATTCCAGTATAAATGAAAAAATACCTAGTAACCATGATACGATCTTACTGGACTAGCCTTTTAAAACTTGCATGTTCATCTTTAACAAACATTAGGAATTCTAAAGTTAAACTTAAATGTTTAATGTCTGCAGTATAAGATGATGATCTCAGTATAATTTCTTCCAACATTCTGCACTTGTCCAATACTGTCAAAAAACATGATGATTGGGTTTTTAAATCCTTGCTTTTACAAAGATATCTATCTGTATTTTTATGTTCTATGTTGTCTAAATGATAGCTTAGACTAGAAAATCTCAAGCTACTACCTCTGCCTCCCTTTAAATAGGAAAAAAAACACATGTTCTTGCATTTGTTTACTTAGTTCTCATCTGATAAACTCAAAAATGTTTAGTTAATGTATGCTCTCTCTACCATATCACTTGACATTAAAGAACCAAATTGCACAAACACATATACATCAAATTATGAACTATGTTGGTCTTTATCCTTTGGAAAAAATCTTTACTTGAATAGGCTAGAGACATGATGATTCATGTTGTAATTTTATCTCATGAAACTATATCAAATCTCTTTTGGCTAGCATCCCAGCCAAATTCTAAATGTGACTTAAATCTAGATAGAACATAACTGTCAAGCTCTGTACTCATTTTTAAGTGTCTTAAATCTATACCTAAATACTGTATTTGACCACCTGCAGCCACCAATTACAGAGAAAACAATATAAAATCACTCAAATTTTGAGTCTTAAGTAGTCAATCCCTTTTTGCTACAGTTCTGAGAGATGCAATTATTACATCAAGTATTAAATAATTTTTGCTTTTTTATTCAGTTTTGTGTACAGGATTTTCTATAATAATAATAGCAAAACAAAGAAGAATAGCTACAATTTGAGGCCCTACTATTTGCCATGTACATCACATACATTATTGCCAATCATCTTCACAATCCTAGGAGATAGGTGTTGCCCATAGGCAGACGTAGTACTCTTGGTTCTGTTCCTTCGTCCTCTGACTCAGTCCACAAGGAGCAGTTTGTATAGTTTATGAACATTGCATTGTCCATGGCTAGCGGCTTGGTGCACAGTCATTTATCAAATGCCCTAGCAAGACTCAGGTAGCAACAAGAGCTAGTACTATATCTTCAAGACTGAGCCGGCCTTTTCTCTTCTTTTCTATTCTGTATCCACGAGGCTATGGAAGGAAGGCTTAAGACTTGGTAGAAGCCTAAATCTCCTCTTTCTCTGCCCTCCTTTTGTCTCTCTTTCCACATAATCAAGCTCAGTGTCTTGCTCTGGCATGAGAAGGTCTGGGGGAGATGGCTTTATGCTCAGGAGACAATTTTTTCTCTCCTTTTTGTCCCTTGTTCTCTAGCCCTGGAAGTTGTCATTTTCATACTACTGGAATAGCAAATCGCAATACTTGAGTATGAATGAGGTAGCAGAGACTGGAAGTGCCATTTTGCTTGCGTGGGTGTTGATGTTTGTGGCCTCCAGCCTAAGTCTACCCTTCTTCTGGTGCAGCTCTCTGGAGTTTTACATTAGGGTTTGGAGCCAAAGGTAGAGCTGACAATGAAGTATTACTTTGACTTGTTTTGCCCCTGTTGTGCATATAGCTCCCTCAACCCTATCACAGAGAGGCATGACAGGCTCATGACAGAATTCAGATATTCTTAGCCAGATACCATCAGCACTATCTTGATCCTAACCCATTATTATAATTTTAACAAATTATAATAGCAAAAGTCTATATTATGGGTGAGGCTCTGTTCCAATTGATTTAATCCTTACAACAATCACATTTGTTTCTGAAATGAAATAATCCATTGAAAATTGAAAAAACACTATATACTGAATGTTGGCAGTAATGAAGGAGTTAAAATACATGAAACAGCAACTTTTAGGGGTGCAGGCCTCCCTAGTGCTTCTTTAAACAGTTTTAGCTCTTAGCTGAGACAAAATCTGCAAATTACAGAAATCACTTAGATTCACATATGGCGTCATTAATTACTTAAGAGAAAAATATTGAATTTTTTCTCTTGGCTTTCTCTCTTTTATTTAATGGGGCTATCATTTCACATTTATTCTTGTGGAATAACAACTCCAAATCATTTCAAAAAGGGTGCTTCAACTTGGATTCATTTAGTAAGTTAAGCACTTTCTCTCACAGATCATCAGCATTCATGTTAAAAATGTAAAGGATGGGAACCCAGGGAAGAAATGTTACTTTCTATCCAACCCCATTACAAGATTCTTACTTAAAGGCCATAATACAAGGCTGTCAGCCAACTTCAACTAAAAAGCCTACAAATAAAACCATTTTAGAAGATGGGAGGTCAAAAGGGCTGATAAAGCAGCTTACACTGTTCTAATGTGGCTCTCCTTATCTTGTGTTGCATGATGGATCAAAGTCTCTACAGACTGCTGGGGAACAGCTAAAACAAAAGCAGGCCAAAAGTTGAAACCAGATACAAAGGAGGGCACAAGCAGGTCAATGAGACCTAGTAAAATAAAGCAAAAGCAGAATCAGAGATTGGCCAAGGACAGAAACCAAGTTGCACAATGACACAATAAAAATCAGTAGAGATAAATAGAAAAGGCAGAGTCCTAGACGATTAATTAAGATTTAGATCAGCTGGAGCTAAAGGAATCCAATCAACGAAGAGCAGAATAATGGTTTCTGTGGAATCCAACAAAGATGTGCTGTGGCAGCCTTTTTTTTATCCTCCCAGAGGAAACTCGAGGTACGTGGCAGCCTTTATTTTAGAACAGAAAGCCTCGTAGATGTTCCTCCACGAGTTTTGAAGGCATAATGTTCCAGACCTGGCATTTGACAGAGGCTAAGGTCAGGTAGCTTGGTTTTGTTCTCTAAATAAAAACATCACCCTTTTGTCTCTTAAGTGGGTTCAGGTGGTTGCACATGGCGCTGAGCCATCAACATGAGAATGGGCGTAAATCTCTCTCTGCTAGTAAGAAACAACTGCAGGCACATGACCCACTAGCATTAAATCAGCAGAGCCCTAATTGTATCCTGTTACTAAGAGCAGGAATTGGCCCATTTGCAAAGATTCTGCCAATTGGCTCTTTCTAAATGTAGAAAAACATTTATCGCCATTCTTGGGATCATTGGGATTATTGGCTCTGACTTCAGATAAGTAGGATAAACAAAGCTCAGCTCCAGTGGAAACTACTTCTGTTGCATTCTTCCACACCAGGCTCTCACAGCTAATTCTAGTTGGGAACTTCTAATGGATTACCCATATTTGCTTATTTGCTTTTCTCATGTGTCTGTATCTTCACAAATACCTAGCCTAATGGACAGCTCTTAAGAGTGTTGTCACTTAAGGTGTTTCCAAATACTGTTTGCCCTATTTTGGCAGGAGGAATCAGCTCACTTGCAGATGGGGTTGTTCAGTGGATTTAGTTTTTGCTTTTGTTTGGGAAAGGGGTCAAATAGCTTTTTGACAGGCCCTTTTTAAAAGCATCCGTGAGGCTGGGTGCAGTGACTCATGCCTGTAATCCCAGCACTTTGGGAGGCTGAGGCAAGAAGACTGCTTGAGGAGTTTGAGACTAGTCTGGGCAACATAGCAAGACCTTTGCCTCTACAAAAAAGAAAAAAAGAAAAAAATGAGCTGGGCATAGTTGTTAAGCTTGTAGCCCCAGCTACTTGGGAGGTAGGAGGCTCACTTGAGCCCAGGTGTTCGAGGTTGCAGTGAGCTATGATCAGGCCGCTGCACACACAAAGCGAGAGCCTGTCTCTAAAACAATTTTTGAACAATAAAAGCATCGGTGATATATTTATTTAAATCATATTCCTATCACAACCTCAGTTAACTTATATGGGAGGCAGGAGGGACAAGCTATCCATATGCCAGTGGATAGGCTGATTTTGTATGACAGAAAATGAAAAGCATTACGATTTTTCTAGACCTCTCTTTTACAGTCATGTACATTGCCGTATACCATTTTATTATTGAGATTGCAATGATAGAAAAGTAGGATAAGAAAAGGCTGGGGATAAAGTAAAAAATGGAGTGAATGAGAGAGCCATTTATAATTTATTCAGATTTAAGTACTAGATTATTGATTTACAAATAGTCTTGTTTCCCCATATAGAAAACATATGCAAGCCAGGTATGGTGGCACACGCCTACAGTCCCAGCTACTTGGGAGGCTGAGGTGGGAGGATCACTTGAGACAAGGAGTTTGAGGGTACAGTGAGCTATGATTGCACCACTGCACCTCAGCCTGGGGGACTGAGTGAGACCCTGTCTCTAAAAAAAAAATTAAAAGAAACTATACATAGAGCTGACATAGTTTTTTTTATTGCTATATATAATTATACCTCACTTGTCTAAAAGACATTCATCCAACAACTTCTCCACTCTATAATACAACCAAGAGGTAGGAAATAAGAGGCGAAAGCTGTGATAAACCAAATGAAATGTTATAACATTTGTGCACTAATGCTCATGAACTTTACCCAGAAGACAGAAGACAGCCCGTTGGATTTTCAGTCAGTTCCTGTGTTCCTCACCTATGACAGCACAGAAGCAACAGATTAGAAAGGAAGACAGGGCCGGTGGTGGCAGCAAGCATGATGACAGCACAAGAAGTGGTCATGGACAACTGGACAATGAGGGAAGTGACAGAAAAAAAATGTAAAAGCAGATTGAAGACCTTAAAAAATTTAGGCTTCTGGGTTCATCTGTTATATGGACAAACAAATATATGCATCCAAATAACAGAATATCTCTGCCATGATACTAAGGAGTTTAGATAAGTAATTGGAAGTCATTAAAGACCTCTAAACACTAGAATAACACTAAATTTTAGTTTTGATCAGTGGAACAAGAAATATTTAGGAAGAATCCTACTGCCTGGGCCAGTGCTAGGGTTATAGAGGTCAGCAAGGTACACTCCCATCCTCATGAGGTTTACAGTGTGGAGGAGAGATTATTGAGGGAATCAAAGGTGCTAGGACAGGCAGAGGAATGGCTAGAATATGAAAGATATTAAAGAGATGAAAGTACCAAGACTTAGGGTCTCACTGGATATGGAAGATGACAGAGAGTCATGATCCTAAAATGAATCCTAATTTCCCACATGGGCAGTTGGGTAGATCATGGTGTTGGTAACCAGGATATGAAAAGCAAAAAGAAAAATTAGTTTGAGGGAAAGGATGAGTTCATTTTTGAGATGCTTATGGGACATCCAGAAGCCAGAAATACTGTTCTGGAGTTCCACAGAAAATTCTTAGGCATTATAATGTATATGTGATAATGGAAGCTGTAGGTGAAGATGAGGATACTGCATAAAGAGCAAGAAGAAGATGAAGTAAGATGAACTTAAGAAACATCCACATTTAAAGTATGTGTAGATGGGCTGGGCATGGTGGCTCATGCCTATAATCCT
This sequence comes from Eulemur rufifrons, assembly GCF_041146395.1. Classification (NCBI taxonomy): domain Eukaryota; kingdom Metazoa; phylum Chordata; class Mammalia; order Primates; family Lemuridae; genus Eulemur; species Eulemur rufifrons. Next base: position 32,941,953 of record NC_090998.1, on the reverse strand, counting down.
AGCACTTTGGGAGGCTGAGGCGGGAGGATCGCTTAAGTCAAGAGTTCAAGACCAGCCTGAGCAAAAAGCAAGACTGTGTCTCTACAAAAAATAGAAAAATTAGCCAGGTGCAGTGGTGCATACCTGTAGTCCCTGCTACTTGGAAGGCTGAGGCAGGAGGATTGCTTGAGCCCAGGAGTTTGAGGTTGCAGTGAGCAATGATGACACTGCTGCACTCTAGCCTGGGCAACAGAGTGAGACCCTGTCTCAAAAATATGTATACATATATATGTGTATGTTTATGAAGAGGAACCAGAAAAGTGTATTGAAAAGGATTTGGTCCAAGGAGTAGGAATAAAATCAGGAGAGAGTGGTGTGATTAAAGCTAAGTAAAAGGTCAAGTAAGGTGAGTACTAAGAAGTGATTTTTGGATTTGACAATAGGGCACCTTTAGTAAGTGGTGAAAGGGGGAACCCAAACCTAAAGGTCTGAGAAGTGAACAAAAATGACAGCTTCTAAGAGGGCTCCCAATGATCCCTGCTGCCTAGCATTCATGCATGTGTGCAATACCCTCCCCTTGAGTGTGGGTTGGACATAAGGACCTGCTTCCAAAGAATAGAATACAGCAAATGTGAAAGACTGTCACTTCCAAGATTGGGTTACAAAATGACTAGATTCCATCTCGCTTGTCTTTTCTTGCGCTGTCTACTACTCAGGTAGAAGCCAGCTGCCATGTTGTCAGCTGCCCTAGAGAGAGACCCATATGGCAAATGGACACTTCCAGTCAGAAGCCAATAAGGAACTAAGGTCATCCATTCAAGAACATGCAAGGAACTGAATCCTGCCAACAACCAGACGAATGAGTTCAGAAGTGGATCTTCCTCTACACAAGCTCTCAGATTACCACAGTCCCAGCTGACAACGTGATTGCAGTCTTGCGAGAGACCCAGAGCCAGACCTAAACCAAGGCATACCCAGATTCTTGATCTACAGAAACGGTTACTTTCAGCTGTTAAGGTTTAGGGTAATTTGTTGTGCAGCAATGAATAACTAATACAGATAAGGTGTGAGACTGGGTGATTACTTAAGAGGAAAAGATTTTGGAAAAAGATTTGTTTGTTTTTTTTTTTAAGATCAGAGAAATTCCAGCATTTTATATGCTGAAGAGCCATTAAAGAGAGTTTGAAAATAAAGCACAGAGAAAGGATAATTAGTAGAGCAAAAGGAGGTGAGAGAATATCAAACAACAGGCTTTCTACCCTAAGTGTGGTGTGTGGCCTAATAGCATGAACAGCACGTTAGATGTGCATGATCTCAGGCCCCAGCCCAGATCTACTGAATCAAAACATACATTTTAACAAGAATCACTGATAACTCCCGTGCATTGACCCAGAGCACGGGTGAACAAAATACATTCAGTTGGGAGGAAAATAATCTCCACCTGAGGCTACAGGGAACAGGGAAGGAGATGGAGATACTCATAAATTTGTAGATGGAGTTGAGAAGGAGAGAACTTGGTCACAAACTTTGTTTCAGTATTTTCTACGAAATATGAATTCATTCAGGACACAGAGTTTGAAATGAGTGGCAAAGAATTATAATAGCTACTAAAGTGAGTGGAAGAAGGAACAGATCCAAGAAAATATATAAATGTTTACAAAGAAGTACTAGAAGCCCAGCTAAGTTTAGAGACTAGAAATTTGCTAGGTGTGGGTTTAAATACTTATTTTTCAGTACTGCTCAGCAGCCTAGTATAGACCAGAAAAGGCAGATAGCAGGATTAGAGCAAGGATGAGATGCAACAGCAGGTTGAATTCTGGAAATGGGATAGTAAGTTGAAATAATGCACTAGAGTGTCTTGGATGACAAAGAAAGGAAGTTAAGTCCAAGCTGGGGAAAGACAGAGGGTTTAATGGGCTGGTGACTAGAAGTAAAAATGGAGAAAGAGTAAGATAATTGGAAAAACAGGATGGTATTTTCAGAAACCAGAATAAAAGATTTCAGAGGTGAAAAGATTGGATTATGCAAACACTCCAGCCTGTCTATTTTTAAATCCTTAGAAATATTAATAACAGAACAGACATAATAATTATAACCCTACCGTTTAACAAGCCCATCCCATGGGTTGTAATCGATGAGGCTAACTTTACGCAGTTGACCACTATCCCTTTAAAATTTATTAAGTGGAGGAAGTAGTTTTGCTGCCCCCTTGAGAGCTGCAAGAGGTCCCCAGACTCTTTGGGTCTTTCCTAGAAAACAGACAACCTTATGTTCACTTTAAGTCACAAAACACTCCTGAATATGGAAGTTATTAGTAGTATGAGCAGTTCTTTGTAAGAATCATAATTTAAAATTGACTTTGAATGAAATCCTCTCCTCTCCTGCAGTTAGAGCCAGCTTCAGGCAGGCCTCCTTACACCTGGAAAACGAGGTGTGATTGGTTTCTTTTCTCGTTTTGTTTCTTCTCCCTCAGCCTAATAATACACAGGAGTGTTGGGGCACAAGGAGAGAGGAATGGACAGGAGCATGGAAAGTTCTCATGTGACTGATACTGTTAGAAGATGACCTCATGCTCTCTAAGCCTTGCAGGTGTTTAAAGTGGACTCTCTCACAGGAGTATTTTTAGGTTCTTGTGTTTATCCAACTGCATGTGCTACGATAAATTCATTTTCATAGTGTCCACTCCTTCTTCTCCTGTAGATTCTCAGTCCACCCACTCTCTCTTAGGGTGGGGAGAGAGTCTCCTTTATCTTTGGCATAAGCCCCTCCAGGCTGGAGCACTTTTAAAATGACCTTGGCTGATATTCCTCCCAAGGGTTCTACACCTCGCCCCTGAGAGTCATGCACCTTTGGCTCCTGTCAGAGGGAGATGCAATTACTTCTCAAAGCAGAAGAATCTCTCTTGCACCTCTGCTCTGCTTCTTCAAACCAATTGCCATAGGCTCTCATCTTTCAATTACTCAGGCCATGTCAGACACTAAGCCATGCTTCCGAAAGTCCAGAGGACACATATCAAGCTCTCCAAGTGGTCTGTTGAAGTCTACTCCGGCTAGGCTTGAGATGAGAGAGAAAACATAGAGTTGTAGGCAAGGAGTGGAATTACCATTATGCAATAGCTCTCTCCAGATAAATCTTTTCACAAATTTTCTCCATCCTCCACTTTCTTAACCCATTTATATCTTCATTGTAGGTCAGTTTTTTAACTGATTCTCAACCTCTTGCTCTGAAAATCTATCACTGCACTTTGGAAACTGATATCTGCTGTCTTATGATCTTGTGCAGAACTTGCAATTTAACCAGTTACACTATAAATAAATTCATAATAATGTTGAAAAACAAGTAAAGGTACTCTTGGTAGGCTAGAAATTGTGAGGTAGCCCTGAAAAGTAAAAGGTAGATGGGCCCAGTTTGAGGGAGGACCCAAACGTAAAACAAAGGAGGAAGAGAACTATTAAAAATATGGGTGTTACTCTAGGGGTGCTCAAGGTTTAGAAGGGCTATATGAGGAAAGCAAGAAAGAGCTCAATGGAACTGTCAGGAAAATTGGTTGGAATACAAGTAGCTACACAGTTGAGCTCTTCCTCCCTTCTTTGTTCATGTCAAGCAATGGATAGCAGAAATGCACACTTATCACATGACCTAACCATTCCACTTCTAGAGAACTGAAAATGTGTCTATGCAAAGACTTGTCCTAGTCCATTTAGTATTGCTATAAATGAATTCCTGAGGCTGGGGGATTTATAAAGAAAAGAGGTTTATTTGACTCACGATTCTGCTGGCTGGGAGATTGGGCATCTCGTAAAAGCCTCAGGCTGCTTGCACTCATGGTGGAAGGTGAAGGGGAGCTGGCATGTGCAGAGATCACATGGAGAGAGAGGAAGCAGGAAAGAGAGGGAATAGATGCCAGGTTCTTTTTAAAAAACAGCTCTAATAGAGCAAGAACTCATTCACTGCCGTGAGGATGGCACCAAGCCATTCATGAGGGATCCACCCTCATGATCCAAATGTCTTACATTAGACCCCACTTCCAACACTGGGCATCAAATTTTAACATGAGGTTTGGGGAGACAAACATCCAAACTATGGCAACATTTTTAGCAACATTATTCATTAGTCAAAAATTGGAATAAATTCAGATATCCATCAGCTGATGAATAGATAAACAAAAAATGGTATATCCACACTGAATACTACTCAGCAATAAACAGGAATGGCTGACCAATACATGCAATGACATGGATGAACCTCAAATTATTATGCTAAGTGAAAGAAGCAAGACACAAAAGAGTACATATTGTGATTTCACTTCTATGAAATTTCTAGAAAATGCACAACTATAGAGATGAAAAGAAACTCAGTGTATGCGTGAGGCTGAGCAGAGGCAGAGATTAACTGCAGATGGACACAATGAAACTTTAGAGGCTAAAGGAAGAATACTAAAAGTGAATTGTAGTGATGTTTGCACAATTGTATAAATTTACTAAAAATAATTGAAAAATAATCCACTTACAATGAGTAAATCGAACAGCATATAAATTATACCTCAATAAAACTGTGAAACAAAACCTTTTTGGTTACTACTAAAACTCAAATAGAATGTATAAGCCCTAAACAGTTAAACTAAAAATCAAATTAATAGAATCTGATTAACAAAAAGCAAAATAGGGAGGAAAAAACCAATAATAAATCATGGTATATAATAGTAAATGCAAAATAAAGTGGTAATATTTGTCCAAATTTATCATAACTGCAAACATTGTAAATGGATTAAATTTGATGATTAGAAAAACTCTTTTTAAAAAATTAAGTATATACTGAATTTTTAAAAGATATCTTCATTTAAAAAAAAAAATGAATCACAAATTGGAGCTTAAGGAGATGACACAGTTCAGAATGTGGCTTTGGGAATGGGCTTGAGGCCAGGAGTTCAAAGCTGCAGTGAGCTATGATAGGGCCCCTGCACTCCAGCCTGAGCAACAGAGTGAGACTCTGTCTCAAAAAAAAGACAGAGACAGAACAAGAGAGATAGAGAAGAAACTCTTCATTATAAAGATGTTGAATATCAATATTGAAATTGTCTAGACTGATTATGGAATTCTGGGTCAAGAGTAAGATTGAGGAGGACTTTTTCTGGGAAGTAGGGTATGACAGTGATGCAGAGTGTTCAAGGATGGAATCAATGTCGTGTACCTTGAAGGAGGAGGTGTTTTTGCACAAGAGTGTAAGAATAATGGTCTAAAATTAACAAAGAGAAAGGAGAATGATGACATCTCCTCCGTGGCCTATGTTTCATGGGGTGTGAGAGGATTATCAGTCTCTTCTCTATGGTCAAAATAGTGTGTTAAGAAGAGCTGGGAGAGCCACATTTGGGGGGAAACTAGGAGAGAGTATGTAAGAGTTAGGCTTGCATCTGTATTTAACAGAATCTCCACCTAGAGCAGATTAATCAAATAGGGAGTTTATTGATCCTATGAAATAAAAAATCTAAGAATTAGCATTTCAGGGTTGATATTGCAGCTTCATGAGATCATCAGGAAAGGATCTTGCTTGCATCCTTAGACATCGTTCTTAGCATGTGGCTTTCAACTTCATGGTACCAGGATGGTTTCTGTAATGCCAGGCATCAAGTTCTAGTTATAGATAGGAAGAAGAGATGGAGGAAAGGGCAAAATGTGTGCCCATTTGAGTCTGCCCCATTTAATAGTACGATGATAACCTTCCTGGAAACTCTGAAATAGATTTGTGTCTTCTGCTTACATCTCATTAGCTAAGTCATTGGCTAAAACCATGTCAACTGACCACTCCTGACTTTAAGGGAGCCTGCAAAATCAAAATTGTTTGATCTGGGGCATATTGATCTTCTAAGCAAAATCAGCCTGGGTAAAAGAGAGAGATACAATCTCTTAAAACAAACAAACAAACAAACAAACAATAAAATCCTTAATAGCAGAAAGTCATCCTTTAATCACCTGCAAACAACTCAATTGACACTGAAAGAACTTCTTTTCAAATATCTGTATTAGGACCAGGCACAGTGGCTCATGCCTGTAATCCTAGCACTTAGGGAGGCCGAGGTGGGTGGATTGTTTGAGCTCAGGAGTTCAAGACCAGCCTGAGCAAGAGTGAGACCCCATATCTACTAAAAATAGAAAGAAATTAGCAGGACAACTAAAAATATATAGAAAAAATTACCTGGGCATGGTGGCACATGCCTGTAGTCCCAGCTACTTGGGAGGCTGAGGCAGAAGGATTGCTTGAGCCCAGGAGTTTGAGATTGCTGTGAGCTAGGCTGATGCCACAGCACTCTAGCCCTGGCAACAGAGTGAGACTCTGTCTCAACAAACAAACAAACAAACAAAAAAAACCCAAGTATCTACATTAGGTTAACCAAGATAAGATGACATCATGTTTTATTTAGTACAAGTGAAGGTTGCAAAAATTTAGTATCAAATAGTTGCATCCAAAAATATAATAGTCACAAATGTTAAGATATCAATTCTCACCAAATTAGTCCATAAATTCACCCCAATTTCTAATCAGAATATCAGCAGAATTTCTTATAGATATCAACAAACTGATTTTAGAACTGATTTGTAAAGGCAGATGAATTAGGATAGCCAAAACAATTTTGAAAAAGAAGAAAGTTGGAGAATACATGCTATCTGATTTCAAGATTTACTATAAATCTACACTAATCAAGACAGTGTGGTTTTGGCAGAAGTATAGACACATAGATCAATGGAACATAATAGAATCTAGCAATAAACCCTCAAAAGTATAGTCAATTGATTTTTGACAATAATGCAAAGGCAATTCAATGGAGAAAGGTTAGTGTTTTCAACAAATGCTCTACAACAGTTGGATCCACATGTAAAAAATAAACTCATCTATACTTGAAACTTTACCTAAAAGTTTGCCCAAAATGGATCATAGACCTAAATGTAAAACTTTAAAACTTTAGAACAACACATAGACAACAATCTTGATGACATTGGGTTAGGCAAAGAGTTCTTCACAGCTGGAATACTACTCACAATAAAAAGGAACCAACTATTGATGCAAGTAACAACATTAAGGAATGTCAAATGTATTATTCTAAGTGAAAGAAGCCAGACTGAAAAGGCTACATTCTGTATGATTCATTTATATGATATTCTGGAAAAGGCAATATCTAGGGATAGAAAACAGAACAGTAGTTGCCACTGGTTAGGGTGGGGGGAAAGGGTTGACTGCAAAGGGGCAGCATGAGGGGACCTTTATTGGATGATGAAACTGTTTTATATCTTGACTATGGTGGTGGCTACATGACGTATGCATTAGTCAAAATCATAGAAGAGGCCAGGCACAATGGCCTCTAATCCCAGAACTTTGGGAGGTCGAGGCAGAAAATCATCTGAGGCCAGGAGTTTAAGACCAGCTTGGGTAACATAGCAAGATCCCGTCTCTACACTAAAAATAGAAAAAATTATCAGACATGGTGGTGTGTGCCTGTAGCCCCAGCTACTTGGGAGGCTGAGGAAGGAGGATCACTTCAGCCCAGGAGTTTGAGGTTACAGTGAGCTATGATCATGCCAATGCACTCCAGCTTGGGTGATAGAGCGAGACCCTGTCTCTTAAGAAAGAAAGAAAATTCAGGGAAGAGTGAATTTTACTGTATTGACTGAAATATAAATTTTTAAAAGTAATCACATATGATAATGAAAAGCTTGGTTAATAATAATCTGGAGATCAATTGTGATGATTAATGAATATATGATCAAGAAACATATTAAAATAGATGCTACAGAGTATGTGAAGAGATGTGCTATATGTTGTAAATATTGTGCCAGACATAATAATGTGGTTTTGCACCATTTTGGACCAAAAGTTGTCTTTCAAATATACCTTGGTAAATGGATCACTATATTACTGCTAAGATGAGCTCAAGCCATATTTCAAATACTATAGAACTAACCACTGCATGATATACAAGGAGCCATAATAATAGATGACCAAATTTTGCCGACAGATTACTCATTCTGTTATCTGATCAAAGTAAAAAGGCAGTGAAAAAAATGTCTTGCTATTAAAAACATCACAGAAATTTATTGGTGCGGCGGGGTGGGGGAAGTATGTGCCTCTGGCAGAGAAGCAGAAAGCAAATGTGGAAACTTAAAACCATCAAAGTAAATCTGCTTGTCTTCCTAGCAACTGGCATGACTTCATATACATGAAATCTTACTTGGACATCATATCAACTATAAATGCTTTGATGTCAGTTTGGAATCAAGGATTTCTATACGTTTGCTAAATAACGTGAAATTTCCATCTCCACGAATAATAATTATAAAGCTCATCTGTTAAAATAAGTTAAGAACAGATTGATTTTATAAATGATCACATCTTGCATTTGTAAAATGTATTAATTCTACAAAGAACTTTTACTTACATATATTTTCTCATTTAAACTTAAAATTTATGCTTGGATTTGAAAAGCCTTTAGAAACTTTCAAACCTATAATATTCTGTTATTTCAAAGTAGGTCAGGAGTTTCATAGGAATTTAGTCATAGCAATACGTATTACTATAAAGATTAAAATTTATTTTGGTCCTTCTGCTCCATGATAACAAGAAATTATAGGATTTGTTAAGACTTACAGTTTAGGCAGCTGTCACCAACAGTGGTATTTGAGCTATGGCCTTCATTCAAATAGAAACTAAGCTTCTCTCTCTCTTTCTCTCTCTCAGGCCACACCATACTCAAGCACCATGGATCATGTGGATGGAATGCCAGAGTTTTAGAAGTTTATACCAGGAAGGGTCATGAGAGATTTTTATTACACTCTTTCATTTTGCAAATGAGAAAACTGAGGTCCAGAGGAAGCTAGGTGATAAATCTAGAAATATTTAGATACAAAAAAATACTACATAAAACACAGTTCCAGAGTAGGAGAACCAGAGCCAACTCAAATAACTTACACCCTTCAGCTGCTTCTCTACCTCTCTACTTGTTTTAATTCAAAATATAAATAATTATTATACTTCCTTTTATCTGTAAACTTCTAGTTGCCTGAAGGGGACAACTGGAAAGAAGGAATTCCTGGAAAGAAGGAATCCTGGTAGTTGGTCTGGCTAGCCCATGGGAGTATTCAATGAGTCGGGAGAGGATGGGCTAGCTAACGATTCCGCTAAGCTGTTTGGGCTTTCATGATGCATGGGAAAGAAAAAAAAAAATACCTTTTTTCAAGCCTCAGTGACACTCAGGTGAGCAAGGACTGCTGGTAAAAGCAAACGTTTGTATAACTGTGTGCCAACCACTGTGCTTTACATATATCAACTCACAGTAATTCTAGGAGGCAAGCGCTATTAGCACTTTCATTTTATTTATTTATTTATTTACTTTTACCTCCCTCCAGCTTCTGAGCACTCTTATTTTATAAACAAGGAAACTGAGGTGCAGAAAGGATAAATAACTTTCCCAGTATCCTATAGGTTGTAAGTGGTAGAGCTGGCTTTAGAAACTGTCAGTTTGGCTCTAGAGTCTAGCCATTCTGTTGAGCAACCTCAGAAAACACTCGTAAGTGGTAGGTGCTATTTCTAATGGCTTTACATATATTAACTGGTTTAAACCTCATAATAGTCCTATAAGTAAATACTATTATTAACCCCATTTTATAGTCATGAAAGCTGAGGCACAGGTTAAGTAATTTGCCCATGTTACATAGCTAGTAAGTTTCAGAGCCAGAATTTCAATCCAAGCAACTTGGTAACAAAGATTCCTGGCTTGGCTAAACTTCAGTCAGGCTGCTGAACCTTCTGCTAGGCCCATTGTGTACCTCCTTGCACCTCCAGTTTTAGCAAAGAACCCTATTAAGTTTGCTTAGCAAGAACTTCCACCCCCATCATCCTCAATATCTGATCAGATTCCTCCTCGTCCCCCATTCCCCAGGTGATGTCCAGTTACCCTGGCCTGTCTTTCAGCAAAAATCCTCTTAGGTTGGTTTAGCCAGAATCCTCCTTACCCCTGATGTTTCTTCTTAGCAGTTTTCTATCCACTGGCCCCCACACTGCTCCTTGGCTGTAAATTCTCACTGGCCCACGCTGTATTTGGAGTTGAACCCAATCTATACCTATCTCCCCCACTGCAAGACCCTGTTGCAGTGGTCCCTATACCTATCGCCATGGTCCTGAGTACAGTCTTCCTTACTGTGCTTTAACAAGTATACTGAATAATTTTTTCTTTAACACTGGCTACAGATAATGCTCTTAACCACTGGTTTTTGCTTGATTCCAAAATTTATTCATATTTAAAAATTTTAATATATTTAATCTGAGAAATGTCAAACAATACATAGCATGTAAAATATGTTACTTATGTATATATATATTACTTATATGATAAGATGTGTTTGATTCTAGAATATAATATACTAATAAGATGTATTATTTGAATGGCAATGTGTTTGTAGCAAGAAATGCTTGTAGGAATACTGGAAATTTATTTATGTTACTGCAAAAACTGATGTTAGTTCAATCATTTTCTTACAAAGATACATATGACAACAGATTGAAATTTTTCCTTAAATATCACTCTCCAAGGTTATGTCTCAGGGGGATATTATTTTCACTGCTGAGAAATTTGATATTGTAACTATGTTTGTGCTATTGGCAGAGAGATTTTAGGTACTTATAAATTTTTCGGATATGTTACAGTACTTTTCTGGGCCAAATATATTCACATAAGAATGTTTAAAATATATTCAGCTTTACCAGGGGTTCTAAGTGTAGCTAAAATATTTATATTTTGTACTGAAATCTTATAAAACCACTTAATATATAAGTAGAGATGAAATGTTTACAAGTGTGGAGTTTATTAAAAAGCTGTTTTTTAATAATAAATGCACCACCATTAACTTACTTGGCTGTGGGGTATGCACATAGAGTTGCTCTCCCTGCATTCCTTTTTTTAAAGACAGGGTCTTGCTTTGTTGCCTGGGCATGAGGGCAGTGGCATGATCATAGCTCACTGCAACCTCAAACTCCTGGGCTCAAGTGATCCTCCTGCTTCAGCCTCCCGAGTAGCTGGGACTACAAGTGTGAACCCCAACATCCAGCTAATTTTTTCTATTTTTTTGTAGAGATAAGGGTCTCGCTATGTCACTCAGGCTGCTCTCAAACTCCTGACCACAAAGCCATCCTCCTGCTTTGGCCTCTCAAAGTGCTAGGATTACAGGCGTGAGCCACTGCACCTGGCCTTTAAAAACAAATAAATAAACAAAATAGACACACACATGCACACACACAGAAATGAGTAAAACTTAGAAAGAAGATTAGTTAAGGCAATTATCTATAGAAAACAAAAGGAGCAAAATACAAGAAAAAAACATATAGTGGGAAAGTGAAGGCAAAATTAACATTAATGAGATTAATAGAAATGAAAGTAGAATTTTGAGGAAGACCAGAAGATAAAAGAACATATTTTTTTTTTATTTATTTTTTTTTTAAAAAATATGGAACGCTTCACGAATTTGCGTGTCATCCTTGCGCAGGGGCCATTCTAATCTTCTCTGTATCGTTCCAATTTTAGTATATGTGCTGCTGAAGCGAGCACAAAAGAACATATTTTTAATAAAAATTTTCTAACAAGAAAATTAATATTACTATGAGAATGGTGATATTTAATACTCAAATATCTATCCACATAAAATATTCACTCTATTATATAGTAAGCACCAAAGAAAAATCATAGTGTAGATTGCTAGGGCTTTGGAGCAAATCCATGCCCTCTGCTACAGATAATTATTCTCCTTTTGAAAAACAGCTCCTATCTTGCTACTTAACCATGGGTAGAGGCTGAATGCCTAACTATGGGACAGCAAGTGACCATACTAATTGAGCTTCCTTTTATAAAAACGGGTGCTATCAGGATGACAAAGCTGTAAGGTTGGGCATGCATGGCAGCAATCTATCAAATGGAAATGGCATATAAGATATTGGACTTAGAAATGGAAGATAAGTACTCTCATGAAGAGTGTTTCAACAGTGACTGTTCCTCTCCCTCAACTCACATCTACTGCCTTATAAGGAGTTTCTTATAACTGATTGATTGAGGAGGGAAAAATCCCAGCCCTGGTTTACAAATGGGTCCACGTGATATGCTGGTACCAACCAGAGGTGGATGGTTATATTATTACAGTTCCACTGAGATGTGGCCTTGAGGGAGAGTAGTAGAGGGAAATTCTCCTGATGAGCATAACTTAGAGCAACATATTTGCTTGTCCACCTTGTCTGGACTGAAACACGGTTAGAAGTACAGATCTGCACTGACTCATGGGCAGTTGCTAATGTTTGGGCTGGATGGTCAGGACAAGATTGGAAGACTGATACAAGAAGGTTTGAGGAAGAGGTATGTGGATGGACCTTTCAGAATAGGTACGCAGTGTGAATATATGTGCGTCCCATGCAAATACTCACCAAAGGGTGTCATCTGAGGATGAGACTTTTAATAATCAAGGGGAACAAAGCAACACATTCTCTTTATGTCAGTCAACCACTGCCCCCAGTCACCCTAATGGGTTCTCAACGGACCCCTGTGCAAAGTGATTGTGTTGACCAGAGTAGAGGCTCTCTGTGGGCTCCGCAATAGGATATTCTTACCAAGACTGACCTTGTAGCCTTGCTACATTGTTACTGCAATGTAACCTCACTAGCCAGGAGCACAAATCAACATTGGGTCTCTTACTTAGCACGGTTCCTCGGAGACACAAGCCAGCCATCTGGCGGTTGATTATATGGGAACATTTCCCTCCTGGAAGGAGACAGAGATCTTTTCACTGAAATAGACACATTATTCTGGATATGGATTTCCCTCTGCTGCCTAGAATGCTGGGACCACTAGCCACGGACTCATAAAGTGCCTTATTCATTTTCATTTTATTCTGCATAGCATTGCTTGTGGTTAATAAACTCATTTCACTGCAAAAGAAATGCAACAATGGGAAATATATTTTCTCACCCAGAAGCATATATTCTGTCACCCAGAAGCATCTGGCCTAATAGAACAGTGGAATAGCTTACGGAAGACTCAGGTGGTTTGGAGACAACATCTTGAAGAATGGGATGCTATCTTACAAGATGCAGTGTGTATCAGAGGCCAATATGTGGTGCTGTCTTTCCCGTGGCCAGAAGAAATACAGGAATCAAGACATGGAAATGGGAGTGACTCTTCTATTATATGTACTTGCAGAAATTTTGCTTTCCATCCCCGTAAGATTGAACTCTACTGATCTGGAAGCCTTAATTCCCAGGGTAGGAATGCTTCTGTGGGGGGCCACAACAATGGTTCTGTTGAACTGGAAGATGAAACTGCCACTTGGACATTTAGTGCTCCTTATGCCACTGAACCAACAGGCAAATAAGGGAGTTGCTTTATTCAATGGGGAGGTCGAACTGGATTACAAAGGTAAAACTGGGTTACTGATATACTGCAAAGGTAAAAATGACTATGCCTTCAGTCCAGGGTATTCTTGAGATCACCTCTTAATACTTCAGTGTCCAATGGTAAAAGTTAATGGAAATGTCAGCAGCCAGATCAAGTTAGGACCACTTAGCATTCAGACTCTTTGAGAATAAAGGCTTGAGTCACCTCACCAGGTAAAGAACTCAGCCTAACCAAGGGCTTGACTGAAGGGAAAGGACACATGGCAGGGTGAGTGGGGAAAAAGTTATAAATGACAACTATGGTCCCAAGACCAGTTACAGAAAGGAGGACTGTAGCAGATACGTGTATTTTCTTCATTGCTTGTTATGTATGCACATATACGTATGTGGATTTGTAAGCATGAACTATTTTCTTCTTCCTCTTTTTCCTTTTATTAATACCAGCCTTTTGGAGGTTAACTTTAAATTTTAGTCTTTAGGTAACAGAAAATCAGATAATACTGTGCCTGAATTTAAGGAGTAATTACAACAGTGTAGAGATGGGTGGTGTGATTGCCTCCCACACATGGATATGACAACTTGGGCATAATGTCTCCTCATTTTGGGGGTAGGCTGAGAATGTCTTTGTACACAGGATAGTTGCATACAGGGGGAAAGGTAGAGATGTCTTGCTATACCGCAAAGGTAAAAATGACTATGCCTTCAGTCCAGGCTATTCTTGAGAGCATCTCTTAGTACATCAGTGTCCAATAGTAAAAGTTAATGGAAATGTCAAATACGTGTAGAAGTTCAAATATGTGTAGAAGGGTTTGTGTGGAGGCCTAGTGGTTAAAGAAGTTATCGTCACTCAGCTCCAGCCTCACTCTGTACTCAGCTTTGTGATGTGAAGCTGGTACTCGCTATACTCTGGGACCCCATTTCTGCTTTGTTAGCTTGCTGCACCTGGCTCTGCCAGTAGGGGGTGCCAGGAGTAGACTGCAAAGCCGGAGAAAGAAGGGACTTGGCTTTTCTTTTGTCTGCTTAACTGGCTTCCAGTCCTTTTTCGGCTCCTCAGAGCATCACCCCAGCAGCAGCAGTTCCTTTCTTTGCAGAAATTGAATCCAGCTTGCAGTTTTTCCAGCATTCGCAGAATCAGCTTCACAAGACCCCGTCAGAGACACCAGCAATGTCTCCAATTCCCTGTTCAAGGCTGTCCCTCATTAATGAATCTTATGTCCCCATTACACTCCTTCCTGGATTTGGGGAAAGCGGATGAGAGCCAACATGTAGAAATAGGAAGCTACTTTGAAGCCGTGCTGGGCAGGTTTGGAGAGTAAAGAGATAATGCAGGAGGAATGGAGCTATGGTCAGTAGTGCCATTAGTTAAGGTGATGCCTTAACTAACGGGATGAAATAGAGAACAATATATTAGAGAGGGGTAGGATATAGGGAGAGAGAGTTGAAGATCAAACAGGGAACACAAGGCTAGAGGCAAACCGTAGAAAAAAGGGTCATACTGTGCTGAAGTGAAACTGAGAGACAAGCCACCATGAATATTTTGGTGTGTTTCCTTATGATCTTTTTTCCTATGCTTTTTATATATTCATTCAATTTTAGATTCTACATTTTTCACTTAACATTACAACATGAGCATTTTCTCTTATCACAAATTGTTCATCAACATTCTTTTTAATGAACTGCTTAAAATCTAGTTTTTTGGTTAGATCATAATTTTTTTTAACTATTTCTCTAATGGACATGCAGGTTATTTTCAATGTTTATTAAATTAACTGCAATGGCTATATCCATGGAAGAGCTTTTTATGGATTGTATCCCTAGGATATATTCCACAAAGTAGAATTACTGTGTCAAAGAATGTGGACATTATTAATCTTAATCTTTCAAATCTTAATTGTTACTAAAATTCTTACAGATCCACAATCCTTTGTTCACAATCCTGTAATCCAAAAAGCACTCAGAATTGAAAGCATTTTTATATTTGACCTAACCTGTAATGACTTGGCGGCAATACCTGAGTAGAACTGATGTGAGGTGATTTATAGTCTTTAACTTTCCCACTTAGTGTGAATATTTATGTTTTTTAGAAATAGTAACATGTTGATTATGAGACACTCTCTCAGAATTCACTCAGAGTGTTAGATAATTATGTAATATTTATGCCATACAGCCCCTTCTTTTTTTTAGAGATGGGATCCTGCTCTGTCATCCAGGCTAGAGTGTAGTGGCATGATCATAGCTCATTGCAACCTCAAACTCCTGGGCTCAAGCAATCCTCCCACCTCAGCCTCCTGAGCAGCTGGGACTACAGGTGTGCATCACCACATCTGACTAATTTTTAAAACATGTTTTTTAGAGACAGGGTCTTGCTATGTTGCCCAGGCTGCTTGTAAACTTTTGGCCTCAAGTGATCCTCTAGATATACAACCTTTTGAAAAATCTCCAAATGCCTTTTTTTCCCCCTAGAGTAAGGATCTCACTCTGTCACCCAAGCTGGAGTACAGTGGCATCATCATAGCCCACTGTAATCTCAAGCTTCTAGGCTGAAGTGATCCTCCCACCTCAGCCTCCTGAGTAGCTAGGACTACAGGAACATGCCACCATGCCTGGCTAATTTTTAAATTTTTTTTTTTTAGAGATGGGGTCTTGCTATGCTGTCCAGGCTGCATTCAAACTCCTGGCATCCTCCAACCTCAGCCTCCCAAAGTCTTGGGATTACAGGTGTGAGCCACTGCGCCAGCCTCCCAAATGTCTTTCTTACAAAATATATCCAGCCTGAAGGGTTTCAGATGAGGATTGTGAACCTGTACCAGTAGTATTTCAACAATGCGCTGGATGGGTTAATTTAAAAAAAAAAAATTGCTGAACTTTATATGATATTATGGGCTGAATTGTGTCTCTCCCTCTTTCCAAATTCATGTTGAAGCTCTAACCCCCAGTATCTCAGAATATGACTGGGTTTGGAGACATGGTCTTTAAAGAGGTGGTTGAATTCAAATGAGGTCATTAGGGTAGGCCCTAATCCAGTGGCCAGTATCCTTATAAGGAGAGGAGTTGAAGACACGGACATAAAACAGGGAAGACCATGCGAAGACAGAGGGGCCATCCACAGCCAAGGAGAGACCTCAGAAGAAACCAACCCTGCTGATATCTTGATCTCAGACTTTCAGCCTCCAAAACTGTGAGCAAGTAAATTTCTGTTGTTTATACCACCCAGACTTTGTTACTTTGTTATGGTACCCTAGAAAACTAACTGCACAAGTAGTCACATACTGTTTTTATAAGCAACAAAATCAGATACCAACCAAGCAAACAAAAACCACACAAATGAACCTTTTAAAATGTGATGGTTTCATGGTTGTAGCTTATTGTTATACTTCATTTTGAGTTCTTTCTCTCAGGGAAGGGTTGTAGCTCATTTCTCCCCTAGTTATCCCATTTTCTTTCAATATCAGTTGCTAAATAAGATGGCATTTCTCATTTCAGGCATTAGCTCCTGTTGCCTAATAATTATATATAATGTTAATATATAGTTTTTAATTGTTATTGTTTACCTAATAAATTCAGGACTAATCAGAGGAATCTGGGGTCTCTGAGATCCCACTGTCAGTCTTTTGATCTAAGACAGGGGCTCTCATTCTTTTTACTCACCTCCACAGAGAACAGATTACTGTTCACCTACTCCAGCCTTTCCTATACTAGAAAGCATATTACAAGGCAAATGGAACCATAGCAATGATCTAGGGATTATAATTTTTTAAAAAGTAAATCATTAGGGCCGAGCACAGTGGCTCATTCTTGTAATCCAGGACTCTGGGAGGCCGAGGTGGGAGGATGGCATGAGCTCAGGAGTTCGAGACCAGCATGAGCAAGAACAATACCCCGGCTCTACTAAAAATGGAAAAATTAGCCAGGTGAAGTGACGTGAACTTGTAGTCCCACCTACTTAGGAGGATTAGGCAGGAGGATCACTTGAGCCTAGAGACCTTGTGGTTCTAGTGAGTTATGATGATGCCACTACACTCTAGCCGGGGCGACAGAGCAAGATTCTGTCCCCCTGCCCAAAAAATAAATAAATAAATTTAAAAAAAGTAAATCATTAGAAAACTTCAACACTTTATTGGTAAATTGTTCAAACTATTGTTAAGTGCTTGTGTCACTTTACAAGTAACCCTAATGAACTACATGTCTGAAGTACTGAACTCAGTTATTGTATTGAAAAGACATCTGAATGGGTAAGAACCTGGGCCACTCTAGTGTTAAAGATCTTTCTGTTCTCCATCAGCCACTCTTCCAGATAGTTGAGAAATACTTTTAGGAAAAGGTGTGATCTTTTCAGGTGAAATAGGAGGAATAGCTCCTGCATTAATGTCACCATGTAAGCCTAGTATGGGCAGAAAATTTTTTAAGATGAACACCAATAAATGGGAGGCAGCTGGCATAGTGCAAGTGCATGTGCTTTTGTATTCTACAAAAATAGGACTCCTGGTTCATCTACAAGGACTTGCAGAATTATAAAGTTCATTTTGAAGGGTTGCTATAAATTTCAGCATTTATTGACCATCCATTGCATGCAATATGCTTAAAGGGTTGTAAATCCCTATTTAAAAAAAAAACCTTATTCAAGAATTGTGACACAAGTGAACGCATTAATTCTCAGACTATTTATCAAGTGCCCACTATGTGCCGTACTGTTCTAGGGCTCGAGGTGCTACAATGAAAACACTAAATAAAAGTTCTTGCCCTTCTTGAGTTTATGATTCAGAAGTGGAGCTTACTTTCTAGTGACGGAGATTATACTCTAGTAAAATAGTGATTTGCAGTATTAGGGATTTTTAGAGTGCTTGATTTAGTTTTGATTTAAAAATACATTGTTGCCATCATTTTTCTTGTCAGTCTCCTTGAAGGAATTTAAAAACATCACAATGTTTTAGATTTGGATAAAGCTGTGATAATAGTTTTAACTCCTTTATTTTACATATGAAAAAAAAAATGAAGTGACTTAACTAAGTTTACCCATTGCATTGAGATTGAATACTAGATCTTAGATCTCAGATCTCATTCTCTTGTATACTCTCCTCAGTCATATTCCTCATGGTTTCTGCGTTTCTGAATCCAGATCTGAGTCATGAAAAGCGACATTTGCAAAAAGTACCGATGGTGCAATGAGTTAAGAGAATGCTTTAAATTGGAGTGATTTGGTTAATCAGAAAGCATGGCTTGGTGAAAAACTAGTAGGACACCTGAACTTTAATCCTGGCATGTTCATTAAAGAGAAACCGTTTAACCTTAGCCCTAAATTCATTGTCTTTAAAATGAAGGGATAGGCTGGGGCACCGGTGGCTCACACCTGTAATGCTAGCACTCTGGGAGGCCAAGGCCAGACAGCTGCTTGAGCTCAGGAGTTTAAGACCAGCCTGAGCAAGAGAAACCCAAAAATTAGCCAGATTTGGTGGTGTGTGGCTGTAGCCCCAGCTACTCAGAAGGTTGAAGCAGGAGGATCACTTGAGCCCAGGAGTTTGAGGTTGCTGTGAGCTAGGCTACTGCCATGAAACTCTAGGCTAGGCAACAGAGTGAGACTCTGTCTCCAAAAAAAAAAAAAAAAAAAAGGGATAGACTATGGATTTACAATAGTTCGACTTATGATTTTTCTACTTTATGATTGGTTTATCAAAGTATTAAATGCATTTTCGACCTATGATATTTTATACTTACAGTGAGTTTATCAGCACATATCCCCATCATAAATTGAGGAGCACCTGCAGTTGATGGGAACATTTGCATAGTACTTTGAGCCATTTGAAACGTGCATTTGTGTAAAGAGATTTATTAAAAATGCCTGGCACACAGTGCTCAAGAAATGTTATTCTTATCACACAACCACCTCATGTATTAATAAATGCTATTTTGCAGATGAAGTTGAGAATTACAGAAATTAAGCAAAATTTCCTTAAGGTCTACCAGGGGAAGACCCTTAAGGTCTAAAAGGGGAAGAAAGTTGAGAACCCTGGACTTTTGACTGTACTATTTCCTTTGTAGTTTAGCTATAAAATTATTTTACAGGAATTCGGACTTGATGTAAACCCAGAAAGATGGGCAGAAACAGTAGAGACAAAGAGGGAAATATCTTATAAAGAAATAATCCCTTTGTAGCAAAGCAGCTGCTATTGGGGAAAAAGAAATTAAAAATAAAAATAGAAATAAAAAAAGAAAGAAGTAATCCCTGAGTCTGAAGGAAAAGTTCTGGTAAGGGAATGAATGACTTTCCTCTAGTGTTTGTCCTAGGTAGCTTTTCCGATGAGGAGAGGGATGGAGAGGTAGGGAAGATGTGTGAAAGGCTCTGAATACCAGGCTAAGGAGTCTGAGAGCCCGTAGCAGTTTTTGATCAGAGTGGTGGCATAATGTTAACAACATTTTATTATTAATCTGGTTGTGGATTACTGAATAGATTGGGGAGGTGGGAAAGGAGCTTCAGAGGCCAGTTAGATGGCTGTTGCTACAGGATGAGGGTCTCCGGTAAGTCGAGGTAAAGAAACCTGGGAGGAAGGTGGTGTTTTCTTAGTTAACAGACAGCGTTTAAGGCACATGCAAACTCCTATTTTAAAAAGGGAGTTATGAGTTTGTACTCGTTTTCTCTTAAAAGCAGCAACTGCAGAGGCCTGTAAGGCCAAAAGAATGAGTTTGGAATTAAAGCAGGGTTAGACTCCTGGCTTTGTCATTTTAAAATTATGCAACCTAAAGGAAACTACCTAACTCCTCTTGAGCCTCGGTTTCGTTTCCTCTAAATTAAGGGTGAGGGTGACAATCTTTACTTGGTAGAGCATTTGTGTGCATAAAACCAGACAGTGTTTCAAGGCATCCAGCAATGGCGCTCAGTGTTGGTTCCCGCCCTCCCCCAGGTATCCTTCGAGGGGGACCGAGTAGCCAAGAACCGCTGTGTCCAGAAAAGCGGTTCTACCTAGAGACCCCGGGTGGGCACTCCTGTCCCGAGCTCGGCTGGCCTCCGAACGCCGGCCCCACCTTGGAGCGGGCTTCGCACGGGATGACGGCGCATCCCTGCCAGCCAGCGGGACAGACGTTTCCCCACCACAGGGGCTCCGGGGCGCACAGCAGCTGCCACCTGCCCGGGGTGCCGAGCGGAAGCAGAGGAACAGGGCGAAGAGGCGGCGATAACGCCCGAGGCCGCAGCGGCCACCCCCGCACCGCCCGCCCGCGAACTCACCGCGGGTGCTGGGCCGCGCTGGGCGCGTTTGAAGTCTCCGGCGCAGCCGCCGGTTGGCGGGCGCGGGTCACGTGCGCCCAGGCAGGAGTTTCCCCGACAGCTGGAGGCTGCGTGGGATCCGGCGGCGGCTCCCGAGCGCGGCGGTGCGGCCTTCCCCGCCCCCTCCCTCCTCCCCCGCCCGCTTCCGCCCGGCTTATTATCCTCCGTATTGACAAACAGAGCGGCCGCGGCGGAGACTCTCGGCGTGTACTGGTAGCCAAGCCATGGGAGACAAGAAGAGCCCTACCAGGTAACAGCGCCCGGGCCCTCGGGCCCGGACTGTGCAGGCGGCAGGGCCCTCGCGCCGGGCTTCGGGGCAGCCGTCTCGCTTGCCGCCCGGGCGCCGGGGCGAGAACGGGGGCGGCGCCACTGCTGCGCGAGCGCTGTCTCGTGAGGGGCCGGCGCCGGCCGCCCCACAATGGGGCCGCGATGGCGGCGGCGGCCGGAGCGGCAGCCGGGGTGTCAGAGTGGCGGCGGCAGCGGCGACTGCAGCCGCACTCGTGCCCTCCCCCTTCCTGACTCCCCTCCCCCTCCGAGCCGGAGCGCGGCGCGCCGGGGGCCAGCGGGGCGGGGGTCGCGGAATGGGGGCGGGGCGGGGGCGGCCTCGAGGCCCCGGCGCGGGGCGCGGCCTGCTGGTGACCCCGCGCCGCGTCGTGTCCGGGTTGTGTCCTGCAGGCCGAAGCGGCAGCCGAAACCGTCCTCGGATGAGGGTTACTGGGACTGTAGCGTCTGCACCTTCCGGAACAGCGCCGAGGCCTTCAAGTGCATGATGTGCGATGTGCGGAAGGGCACCTCCACCCGGTGAGTCCCGGGCCTGCCCGGCGCGCCGCCGGCCGGCGGGGTCGCGGCGCGGAGGACGCCCCTGCGGCTGCCGCCCTCCCCCTCGCCCCACACGGGACACTTGCAGTCCCGGCTGGAGGAGGCGAGACTGAGGTGGTGGCCGCGATAGGGTTTGGGTCACATTGATCACGACCCAAGCGATGGTTTGCGGTGAGGGGTAATTGAAGAGGCTGTATCGTTTTTTTGCTGCCAAGAGAGAATAAATTATTTAAGGGAGGCATTAGCTACTGCGATTTAATTCCTATCGCTGGGTGTAATGCCCTTCTCCCCACTCCGGGTATAAAAATGTTGGCCGCATTATTGTGTTAGTGTGTAGGAATCAAGGAAAAACCATGATTTCCTCTTTAGGAGCAAAGGATGTAATTTAATTTCGTTCTTCAAAGAAGTATCTGATTTTAGAATGCACAATAAATTAAACTTCTTTCTGTAGACGGATGTCTGGAAGGGTCAGATCAAGGTTTTGTTTAGTGTTTTTATTCCAGTTCTCTAATATTTTATAAATAAATAGTTGGAGATGAGCCCAGTCACAGGAACTTATTTTTACTAAAAGTATTTGAATATCTTAGTTTGATTAAATGGCAATCTATTAGACAAATGAGATAAAAGGATCTCTATTTTCAGTCTTAAGTTTATTTTATTGTATACGTACAGTATAATAATTCTGTCTTTTAAAAAACCACTTAAGTAAATTAAGTGAATAAAGAGAATCATCCAGGAAATTCAAAGTCAGTGGCATTCTTGATCTGCCAGCACTTAGTCGTAGAGCTCCTTCTCCTTTATAGGAAGGTAGCCTTTGAATTAATTCATTATAATCCTGTGATAAAATCCTAGATTTATAGCTTAATATTTAGATCAGTAATATAATTGGGTACTACGCAGTCCATTAGAAACTGAACTATCATAATAAGCATACTAATATGTTTTACTGTTGCTTTAAAAAAGAGGGCCTAGATAATACTAACATTAGATATTTAGTAGAAGTTAGATTTTTTTAAATATAAGGTACTTGATTTTTTTAAGCACCATTTACAGAATTTTATTAAATTTTTTAAATATAGAGACAGAAATGGTTGGCAATAACTTAAAATTTTAAAATTTTCTCAGTGAAGCTAGCCACTTTTTATATGCCTGGTTTTTGTAAGTCGTAATATGATTTTTGTATATTAATTCCCATTTACATTGGGTAAAGTATTTTGAACATTTTTCATGTTCAAAAAGCAAACTTTCAAACATAATAACTAAATTTAGGAGAATATAAGAAAACATTCCAAAAAGAAAAAAGTACCTATTTGCTTAAATGATTGTGGTTACTATTTTTGGACCCGTGGTTTAAGTATTTTGAAAAGCAGTATCTTTATGTCTGTGTAAGGTTGGATTTGGTTTACAATGTGTTTGTATATCTATGTTAGTACTTTGTACTTTTTAAAATGCTCAATAAGCAATTTTTAGAAAATTTGTTTTTTGGAGGCAGGAACATTAAAGTGGAGACGATTATTATAATCTTAATCTCTGGTACTATATTATTGCATTTTGTTGTTCCCTCTCTATTTTCTTGTAGCCATTAGAAAAATACTGAAACTAGAAGAGCCTATATGTTTATTTGCAGGGACAGCAAGGAAGGGGGGAAGCTGGTGTCCTACTCCACAGCCAGTCTTGGGGTTAGAGGAACCCTGAGAAATAGAGTAGGTGGTGGCAGCTCAGAAGAGAAGAAACAGGCCGAATACCTGGCACCTGGAAGAAGAAGGAATATAGTGCACAGGGGCATTGGCCCAGGACAGAGAAATGGGCCTAGTTTAAAAAAGGCTTGAGGCCCACATGGGGGCCCCTGACATTTTTTACCAGTATATCTGAGCTCTTGTAGATCCAATTTTTAGTGGTGGAAACATTACTTGAGGAGGACTCAGAGAAGCATTGTCATTTGGATTGAAACTGAAGAGGCTCTGGGCAACTCACCAGAAATCTAAGGGACACTCTGTTCCTAAAAGTAAGTGTTCTACACTACAACCCTCTCAGCTTCTTCCTTCCTCTCTCTGAATTGTCTCTTCTCTTTTGATTTTGGCCCCTAAGTTAAACCTAAGAGCTCTAATTTCTCTGTTATCTATTATTTTCCTACTGCTGTTTCTGAAATTCAGAGTGGAATCCATGTTTGGATAGAACAATGGAACAGGGTATCGTTAATAGGGCAGATATTGATTGTACCACCAAATATTTCCCTCCCTGGTAATGTTAGAAAAACAGAATTAAAGGACTGCAGAACATTGTTAAGAAGAAAAAGTTTGAGTAGTTGGAAGAAATAATTCTAGTTGGAAGAAATAATTCTCCACAACTGACATGTTAATTAACACGATAATTTCAAGAATAAGGTTGGCAAGTATCAAAGTAGGACTGATAGCTGCACAGCAGAAGGATGCTTGCTAATGACTTGTTTGTGTGACCGACAGACAGGATTTGAATCCCTTGGGTCAGACCGACCTTTGAGCTGATTCTGTCTCAGTTGCCAAATGTAAGGCCAAGTCTAAGCTGTTCTAGACATTTGAAAAAAAGTTTTCTTTTTAAACCTCCAGAGAAGATTTGAGTTCACGGTCTCCCTTTCAAGTCTTTACTGACAATATATATTTTTTTCTTTAAAGACTATCTAGTTCAAATCCTTTATGTTGAAACAGAAGACTATTTCCTTTGATTATATCCTTGGTAGGTCGTGTCTTTGCAGAATGCAGCTACATTCATAGCATGTATTACAAAATGAAACGTTGATTTGACATAACTACAGTTCCTCAATTGATATATTCTTTAAATTTATGCCATTTCTATGACTGAATTTTAATTTTGTACTTGCTGGCCTTAATTCATTTAAATTTGATTAATTCTTTTTAAATCCAGGATCTAAAGAACCAGATAGTTCAAGTACCTGAAATTTTTTACATTGTGCTTTTTTAAGGGAAACTGATAAATGTCAAACTGACAGGAAAGAGTTTTGTACCTTTTTTCTTTTTTCTTTTTTTTTTTTAACTGTCATCTATTTGTCCCAGAAGGAAAAATTTTAAAAAGAAAAATAATGCTGCAGTGACAAATTATTTTCAAATGTGCTGCACAGTCTCCTTCTTTAGTTCTTATAAGGCAATAAATATCCCAAATATGAACATAAGAAACTTTAAGAAATTAGTAAATAAGAACCATTCTGAATCATGGAGAAAATAAATTATTAAGGATAGCCTGTGTGAGGGTGGTAATCATTGTATGATGATTCAGTTAAGGCTAGTTGTATCTATTGCTACATCTTCACATACGAATGTTAAATTACTGCTTAATTCAGATGGCAGATATTTAGAAATGCAAATGATAGAGTTATTTGTTTTGGTCTTAAACTGTGGTCTAAATGAGAACCTATTAAATATTAATAATACCTAGTCAGTAGCAGGCTTTTGAGTGTAACAGGTAATATTATATTTTCTCAGAGTGTATTATAGTACTTTAGGTTTCTGATAGGTGTTATTTTAGAGAGCTGAGAAAAAGAGTTCTCATAGTAGAAAGAGGTAGTAGGTGTTCTACTAGGAGTTTGGTAACCTGGGTTCATATCTCATTTCAACCACTTCAACCTTTGGCATTCAGTAAGTGTTTATTGAGCATCTTATACAAGGGCAAAGCTTAGGTACTGGACATGCAATGGCAAGCAAAATGGATGTTTCTTTGTTTCTTTACAATTTTACGGTTTTGTTATCAAATCAGAAACACAGAACTATACCAAATTTTGTATGTGAGGTAGTGTTAGTAAATCTTTTCTTTATGTGTAAGCTGAAGAGGTGAAACTTATTCATTTAAAAAAATATCTTGTTTATAACAGAACACGGTATTATGGTAAGGATCTGACTTTTGGTAAAAAGAATATAAAATTCACATTCTGAAGAAAACTTACGGAAACCAACTATTATCTGATAAAAATTTTTTTCAGTGCCATTGTTATCTTGTCATACTTGCTTTCTATCTTCTAATTTGAGGTTTGGTACCAGTTCTAGATTCTTGGTTCTGGGAATGGGAAAAAAATTGAGCACCGTTTCAATAAGTCCATTTTTTAGAAGTATATGGTTCCTAAGCCTCCCTTACCTATCTGAGGAGCCTTTTGAGCAACCACTTAGTTGTTGTTCAGAGAGGACTCATCCTAGGAGGTTTGTTGTTTTGCTTTTTTTTGTCCTCCCTTTAACTTAGAGTACACTCATAGGTTCATTGTTTACAGGGAAACTTTGAAAGTAATTAGTGTTTAGATAATCTGGATTTCAAAGTGTGGTTTTCAAAGTGTGTTCTGAGGAACACTGGGGTTTCCTGAGACCCTTTCAGTCACTGAGGTCTGAACAATTTTCATAATAATTTGAAGATGTGATGGTGTAGAGGCAGTGGTGGGTAAAACTGCCAGCACGTTAGCATGAATCAAAGCAGTGGCACCAAATTGTAATCTTCACCACTGTGTACATGCAATAAAAATAATGCCGGTTTCATTTAAGAATATCCTTGATGAAGCAGTAAAAGTTACTAATTTTGTTAAATCTCATGTCTTTTTTAATATTCTATGTGGCATAATGGGAACTACACATAGAGCAGTTCTCCGTACTGAAGTACAGTAGTTAATTCAGAAGAAAGCACTTGAATAGTTTGACTTGCAAGCAGACCTCGCTACTTTTTTCATAGAACATCATTTTTATTTGAAAGACTACCTGACAAACTTGTTAGTCAGATTTGGATATTTAGCATGTACTTTCTTGAAAATGAATACAGTAAATCTGTCACTTCAAGGAAAATAATTTATAATATTTGTTGCTGGTGATAATAAATCATTCAAGTGAAAGTTAGAATTTTTGAAAACTGTAACCGTAACAGTGAGCTTTAGAGCTTCCAAGTACTTTAAAGATTTTTCTGATAAGATTGGCAGTGATACCAATGAATATAACTTATGATATTTTATCATGAAATGTGTCAAAATTTGGAAGATCTACGTGACTTAGTAAACCAGGTTTTCCCAGTAACCAATGTTTGATCTTACAAAACCATGCATGGATAATTCATTCAAAGTACAAAATACCAGTGGATTTTAAGGGAACACTGTGAAAACTTCATTGATGTAGTTTCAGATTTCACTTTGCAAATAACCTTTGAGAAACAACTCTCCCTTTTTATGGGAATCAAAGAAGAATATCCATAATTACCTGAAAATGCTATTAAACTACTTTTTCAACCACATATCTGTGTTATTTTCTTCATATTCTTGGACCAAAACAACATATTGCAACAAATTGAATGTAGAGACAGGGCAATCCAGATGTCTTCTATTAAGCCAGATGTTAGAGGTTTGCAAAAATATACAACAATGCTGCTCTTCACACAAAATTATCTTTGTTTTTGAAAATGTAGGATTTTTCACAAAAATGTAACTTAACCTGTGATGCATTTTTTAAATTAGCTAATAAATATGTATTTTTCTCAGTTTTTATTTCTAATATAGCGAACATTGATAGATAAGACTCGCATAAACAAAAGCTCTTTTAAATTTCAAGAATGTAAAGAGATCTGAGACCAAAAGCATTGTGAACTCCTGGTCTAGAGTTTTATTGGCTTAAGGTTCTACATGCAACAGATTTACTTCAGCAGGCATTCTTTTTCTTTCCTTTATCCTTTATTGTATGAGGTCCGATAACTAGTGACCTGGTTGTTAAACTCAGTGGCCCAATCTCAGTCTTCTTTTGATGTCACCTCTGAAGTATTTGGTGTTAGTGGCCTTTTTTTTTTTAATTGAAACTCTCCTTCCTTGATGTTTGTATAGTAATACTCCTTTTTCACAATTTTCCTTGTATATCTCTGAAATCAGTTTCTGCTTACCCAAACCTGATTACTTTATATTCCTTACTTTGTATGTGGCATAAACTCCTTTTAGGAATCTTAGCCAGAAACTATCATTGTCTCAACTTTGATTCTAACTCATACTTGTCCCTCATGTCCTGTTTTCCTCTGGATGATCTCACATCTATCCTTTTTCCAATTTATGTAGCTATAGTTCAGAAGCCCATATCATTTCTCTCGTGAGCTATTGGACAAATTGGTCTCTCCTTCAGAATGCTGATAACATTATCTTCATTATTTTTTTTGAAACCTGATTATGTTGGTCCCTCTGTATTTAAAAAAAAAATTTTTTGAAGCCTCTTCAGTGGCTACTGAGTAAAGGATGAGCTCCTGAGCATGGTGTTCAAGGCTATAATAATCTGTCTCTAACTTCCTAGCTTCATTTCCTGTGGCATATCCTAATCA